>NW_025953622.1:0-218735 GCF_022495145.1 Xylaria bambusicola | reverse complement strand
TATTAAGCGAGATATTAAGCAATACGCTAAAGGAACGCTAAGTAAGGATTATTTTAGCGCTTACTTTAGCGTATTGCTTAATAACTCCGCGAATAGAAATCGTAGAAGTTAGTAAAGGGTACCGTTGAATAGCTCTTTTTATTACGAATCTAATGGTATATTTTATTATTTCATACGATTAATATTTGTAGAGTTATTAAATTATCACGTGATTAACGCACCGACGTTATTTGTATGGGCTAGGGGGGTGGCCAGGTTAAGTGGGAGATGCGTTAGTATAAGCTTCTTTTCCTTTTTTTATATAATAAATGTTAATATTTTTATATAAATAGTATTCCTACCCCTTTTACCTTTATTTTTTCTATTAAAGAATAATAATTAATACTTTATTATTATAATATATTTTAATAAATAGTTTTAAGCTTACCTAATTATAATATTACTATTATATAAAGATATTATATTTTAACTTAAATTTTGTTTAATTAGTTAAATTATATTAATACCCTTTTAATTTAATTTTGAAAGGTCCTATTTACTTTGCTTTATTTTAGGTAAAATTAAAACCCGGTAATTGGATAGGTATATAGTTTAATTAAATTGGATATCCTTTCGTACAATAATAGCTTATATAAATATAATCCTAAATTTTATATGCTAAGTGTTAAGTGCCAAGTGCCAAGTCCTTTAGGCTATCTCCGATGATTTGTCCTATGTGGTCCCACTGGACCTTCATGGGGCTCCCCAAGATCCTTCCCCAGGTTAATAAAGCAGAGATTGTCTCGCAGCACCCCTTCCCAGTTCCCATGGCGCTCGTAAGGGAAAGGCGTGGTTTGTCCAGTCGGCAGATACCCTCTTTTCTTGTACCAGGCAATCAACTCAGTACGGGTGTTCACGGCGTCGAACTCCATCCTAGGAGAGCCCCATTCGCGATAGGCGTATTGTTCAGCCCACGCAAGCACCTTGCTACCGAGGCCCCGGTTCTGACAGTTGACGTCCACGGCTAACATGCCAAACCATGCGCGGCCGTTATCAAGTTTGCGCACGGAGCCGTGGGCCACCAGAGACCCGGTCGATCGGTCCTCGACGGCAAGAACGGCGCAATCGGGCTGGCTGATCTTGGCAATGATCGTAGGTACGTCAATAACATCGACACTGCGATCATCCGTCAAGAACACCTGTGTTGTCTTGTCGGCGAGAAAAGCGGTGTTGATGAGGCGTCCTAGTGGAATAGCGTCTTCAACCGTCGCAAGACGGAAGTCGAGATCGACGGTGACCATGCTGTTTGGCTAGGGTTTGAAGAGACTTTCTCAGGTATTGTTGCTTTCAAATGTGTGTGTCGAAAAGAACCAAGACGAAGGCTCAAATGATTTCATGCCGGGCTGATTGGAGAGTATTGGACGATGAATAAATAGTCGAAAATTCTCATCGCTATCGCTTGGATAAGTATGTGGAGGGCGCGCATGAGTGTAGGATGAAGGGCGCGCTTGTAATTGATCAAGGCAGAAGGATCTCATCAGGTGATGTCTCAGGTGAAGCTTGCATTATGTGCCTATCTCGAACATGAAAATAGCAGCCCTGCAATACCCGCCAGTCGCCGTAGTCCTGAAGTTGTCTGTTTCTTTGCTCCAAGAATGGCCTGGTCTCGAGCGCTGGGCAACATTTAAAGAGATGCCAAGCTTGCACAGATGCTTGGGAGTCATCGCCGCGATCCCTCTGAAGACCCCTCACTCGCGAACTTCTGGCTGCTACTGGTAGGTATCGTGTTGATATGATGGTTAGGGACAGAAAGGCAGAACAAAATTGTACGCCTAGAGATGAGCTTTTTAACCTATTTTTTACACATTTCGATCATATTCTTTTTGAATTGGTTAGTCTGACCACATCTCAAGCGATAAGTCATTCAATTCAATCACAATTATACTATTTGGCCTCATTACAGTGCTATACAATGTTAGTAATACCACCAGGATCTGCTCACCTGTTCACTTTCTCGAGTGAGACGACTGACTCGATGAAGAATGCTAGAATACCTGAACGAATGATGGATTATGATCGGGGGTCACAGATAGCCCAGAAAAAAGACCACAGTTAACGTACTGTACTTGACACTGAGTACGCTTCAAGTTGAGTTGCTTACATCTTACAACCATACGCGGCCAGTCTATAAATATACAAAATATAAGCTTCCAGTTGATTTATTTTTTATTTATCTATTTATTCCCCCCCCCCAGTGGTAGTTAGGAATAATCAGGAACTGGTCAGGTATCCCTTTAGTGCGCCGCGCGGTAGTTATTAATGCTTTTGTACCCGTCGTAGGACTCCATGACTTTCAAGACCCAATTTTAACTCGTTCGACGTATCGTGCCGCTCCTGTTAACAAGTCAATATAAGTAGTAGGTACTCCGTAGAAACCCACAATGAACTAGTTTTCCTTGCCATACTTATGCACTAAACTTCAAATAGTGCGATGTATTTATAGCCATTAGTCTAGGTATTACAAAGTACACGAAGTTTGGATGGCTTTGATAGGCTGGTATGGGTGATCTTTGCATGTTATGGAACGTTTTCATGCGACTATGGGAATAGCCAGTCTTACCAACATTGTTTTATGAAGTATAACATATTCTAAGCCCCCTATGTACTACTGTGATTGAATATTCGTGTAGTATTTATAAAGTCTAGATTTACAAACTGAACTGACGAATAGGTGACTACATCTTTCCTTTTTCCCACAATAGCCAGGCAAGAAGAGCCTCCCAGGTACGTCCAGTATGTCACGATTGATTGATCAACTCCCGGCACCTAAGGAGGTGAAGGAGAAGAAGGTCATTGTCCTCAGTCGCAGCCGGTAAGCCACACTCTACCCTTCCTCAACATGGCATGAAGTGAGTGCTAACACAAAATCAAGTGTTGGGACCTTCTCACTTTACCAAGCCTTGAAGATGCTTGGCTACAAGAGTTATCATCAGGCCGAGGCGGTGGAGAGAGGCATCCCTCACATGTCATTGTTTGAGGAGGCGTTGAGATGCAAGTATCTAGATGGGGGCAAGCCATATGACAAGGCCGATTTCGACAAGTGGCTCGCCGATTATGATGGTAAGTAGCGTGTCATATCAAAAGTAGAATCGCCACGTCTGTTGCTGACCTGCCTACAGTGAGTACCGTTGATACCTTTGTTATACTGCATAGATCTATCTATAAGACCGATAAATTTGACAGCAACCTCGGATGACAGGCGCTGGTAGAGATACCCCAGTATTTTGTTGAGGAATTCATCGAGTTCTATCCCAATGCGCTATTCATTCTCACGGAACGTAATCTTGAGTCTTGGACCAAGTCGGTGAAAAACACAGCGGTGCCTATGTTCATATCGCTGAGAAGCTTCCCCTTCACGGCGATTCGCAGAATGGACTCTTTCGTTGACATTTTCTGTTCGCTGCATGTGACCCTCGAGAAGGTATACTTTCATAACAAGACGTGTCAAAGCGAGGAGGGCATCAAATTGTCAGAACGCGATACGGTGGAACAGTGAGACTGCCTCCTAGTGATGTGTCTTGGTAAGAGCAAGTGTGTGCTGACAGAGCATCTAGGGCCAAAAGAGCGAAGGCATTGGTACCTCCCGATCGGCTGCTGGTAGCGAAATTAGAAGACGGGTTCGGATGGGAACAGCTCTGCCCGTTCCTCGGCCACCCGATCCCGGAGGCACGCTACCCGAGGGGGAATGCACCGCAGGAATTCCAGAAAATGGCTGATGATCTTCTGGTGCCGCGGGTTCGCAAGGCTGGCCTAACGGCACTCTCTGCGGTCCTGATTCCCGCGCTGAGCATTGGAGCTTGGTATTATTTGAAAGTGGTGAGACGACACTGATTTCGACCTGATGGCTCCTACTATTTCGCATTTACTCCATTTCCATCTGGATGGATTAGCTCCCTTTAAAGCCCGATGTGGGCAAAGAACGAAGAATGTAGCCAGGGGCAGTAAGAACATAGTGCCATAGCATAACGTCCTCAAAATAAGATTCTGGTGCATGCGCGCCTTGTATTCACAGATATCGATGTATGCAGTATTGGGAGCCTCTAGGTTTAGGTACCTACAGTACATATGTACCTAGGTAGGTACTCAGTACTAGTAGCTTAGGTATTAGTTCCCCCACACCGCGGTACTTACCGCCTATCTAGGTACCCTGTCTCTGCCTGCCATTTCTATCTACTTGTACTGTACCTGGGCATGCTTACGTCACGGCAAGACATCGCATGTTTTCGCTTCAAGGTGGAACATCCAAATTGCACTACATCTTTTCTATGTTGTATGTGTTGTGGATCTGCTACGCTGTGCGAACCATCGACACTTACATTAGCATGGCTCTCCTTGTCCCTCACCTGTCAGGTACTTAAACATGGGTCAAAATCCGTCACACGAGGCCGTACATGCCTCCAAGGCCGAGCTTACAGCGCATCTCGTACGCTCAAGAAATGCCTGCTTAACCTGGATTGCTGCCAGTAGACTAATGTGCTCTTCGTTTTCCAGGCCGACAAGTTCGCCCGTAGATGCTACGAGCCTCTGGAGCTCTACTCCTTCAAGGACAACTTCAAGTCTCTCGCTGATCGCGAGGGCGATGTGCGCTACCTCAGGGAAGATACAATTGCACGCTTCCTCGAGGTGCCTGACATACTCGCTGTCTCGCCTGTCATATTTCACATGATCTCCTTTATTGGTGCTTTTCCTTTTCTCAACGATGCCCCCGTTATTCTGGGCTTTGACCAGATGATTATGGTTGTCGCTATCATGACTGAGCGCTACGCCAAGGTCCTTGCCAAGGGTGCTACGAACCGGAGAAAGCTGTTGTTCAAAAGTCTGGCCGTGTACGATCGTAAACT
This sequence comes from Xylaria bambusicola, assembly GCF_022495145.1. Taxonomy (NCBI): domain Eukaryota; kingdom Fungi; phylum Ascomycota; class Sordariomycetes; order Xylariales; family Xylariaceae; genus Xylaria; species Xylaria bambusicola. The sequence continues at coordinate 213,855 of NW_025953622.1, read as the reverse complement.
GTCCGAGATACAGAAGCAGGAGCCCGCTCCGGAGATAGATCCCAGTCAAAGAGGCACTGCAAGCCACGCACCTGGATTTGCGGTGGATCAAGCTGTCGACGGTGATGATGATAATGATGACTATGATGATGATGACTTGGTCATGTCCGCCTTTGATTCCCTTGATATTAATGATGCTTTCAGAACAGGAGATGTTCACGCTGCCACCACACATGGCGCCATGATCCCAGCCGATAACTTTCGAAGACTGATCATGTTGCTTCTAATAGCAGCGCCGCTCGGTCCACAGGAGAGTCTATCAGCCTATACAGACCGCATCAGCGGTCCTGCTCTCGATAGCCTTCGTGCTACCGCCGAGAACGTGTTGTCTGCTTTCATCGATGTAGAGAAGTCGCCCGGCATTACCTTCGCCCAGTTTTCTGAAGTTCTGCCTACTAATTTCCCGCATCTCTTCAATGGACTTAACCCGCTATTTGAACATTTCCTCTTCTCTAAAAACCTGGATCTCTCCAAGCGTAAGGACAGCACAGCTACGCCCATACCCCGAAGTCTTGCTCCACCACCCCTTCTCCAAGATAAAGGAAATATCTTGAACCTAGACATTCTTTCACAGCTATCGTTCTTCATAAAAGGCGACGACCTTTTCCGACGGTTACGGCTTCTTTACTCTGGCGCAGATTCGGGTTATTCGATGGGCAGTTTCGAGACCAAAGTGTTCAACTGGCGCGCCCCTACTATCCTTCTGGTATCAGGAACTCGCCTCGAAAAAGACGGGCCAAAACGCGGATCTGAGGGCGTGTTCAACGAATCTTTACCCCCGCAACGATTTCCTAACGGTAGCAGCCCCGATCGCAACACCGTGGTCTTCGGTGCCTTACTAAGACAGCCATGGCGAGTGACAAACAAAGAATGTTTCGGAGCAGATGATATGGTTCTATTTCAGCTAGCTCCGACACACGATGTTTTCTCGGCATCCTCGATGAACAAGAATTATGCAGCGTTCACTAAGGCGCCCTCAACTCATCCTGGAATCAGCTTTGGCTCGCCACCCCCTGCCTCAAGCTCATCCTCGCGCCATGCTCCACTGAGGAACTTAGGACCGGTATCCCTTGCGCTCGACTCAAGTTTCGAGTTTGGCGTCTTCAATCATGATTTTACGTCACGCGGCGGCGCCTTTTCGACCAGTGTCTCGCGCAAGTTCGACTTCCAAGAGCGCTTCTCCATCGATGACATCGAGATTTGGGGCTGTGGAGGTGATGAGGAGGCAAGGATTCAGAAGGAGCGTTGGGAGTGGGAAGCGAGGGAGGCTGAAGCTAGAAGGCGTGTTAATCTGGGCACCGGTGACATTGAAGCCGATAGAGCCCTTCTTGAAATGGCCGGTCTGATTGGATCGAACCGGAGCGGGGGCTCAATGGCTTAATTATTTATCTTTTGTCCTTCCAAAATTGCTCTGATGTAAGGCGTTTTGAAATTCTAGATTTGGCGGTAGGGGTTTGGGTTTGGGGTTTGTTCAGTATGCTGGCGTGTATGATAGAGTAAAGATGAGAAACTCCGTGTGATATCCATGGGATGGTAGGCAATGTAGATTATCTCATATGGGGCATCTCATTTATCATTATAATCATACAATGTACACAGCGTATATACAGATAAAGCGGGGGTTGTTCCCAGTGATAGGACCGATATTTCCTTGATGGTACCTGTTCCTTTTTTCCGTTCCAACATACAGTAATTTTTACGCCTCAAGGCCCATTGAGAGCCTAGGGGAAGTGTAGAAGACAACACTCAGGGCTACTTTTTCGGTACTTCTGCATTTGCTTGTGTATTTTCAGCGGACCCTTTTTTCGTACCGAACCAACCCCACCCTCCCTTCGTACCATCGACTTTGCTTTCGGCTTCGGTACTGGCGGCGGCGGTCGTGGTTGAATCCGCGGACAAGGTGGCGACCTTGGACCCTTGCTCTTGAGCCTGCTCTTCGAGACGCTTCTGCTCGAGGCGGTCCCGCTTCCTCTTCATAGCGGCCTGGAGCTTCTTGTCTTCCTCGTCTCTCATCTCCAGCTCGCGTATCCATTTCTCTTTCTTCTCCTCGGCACGCTGCTGGGCCTCGAGCTTGATCAGCTCCTTCCGCTTCTCACGGTCGGCGCCGTAGTACGCGCCACCGGCAACCATGGCTACCACGGTAAAGGCCTGGGCGGCGACACGGGCCCGGAACATGCGTTGCACCTGGACGTGGTCGCCGCGGCGCATCGCGCGGAAAGCGTTCCATAAGGCGAGACAGGTCAGGCCGGTGCCTAATTACATCGGGAAAGAAATGGTACAGTTAGTGATTGGGGGCTTTAAGGTCTCGCGCAGTCGGGAAAACGTGCGTTGTATTCGGTGGCTATATTACGAGGTAGAACAAGGCTATCGAGGAATTGGGTGTTGTCATGGTCACAGCGTGAGCGGAACGGGCGGAAGAAAATGCGTACCTAGGGGAATGAGAGGTTCTTCTCGTAATTTGCGGCCGATTTTCTGAAGACCAGTCTCTTGGTATTCTCTAGATGATGGCGAAAAGCAGTCAGCCCATGTGAAAGGGACGCTGATCAGGTTGGAGCATACTCATTCTCGTCGAAAGACGAGGGGAGTGGGCGGTCGGCCATGACTCTTGGAAATCGACTATAGGACCACGGATATGGAGGACAGCGATTGAAATTGGATGTAATATTCAGGTTGTTACCAAATGGCACGAATGCTTCTATGATGGCATGAATAATCGTATGGGTGTAAGGGTAGCTATACCCCACCAGTAGCCCCAACCGGTTAGTTACAAATACCTACCTAAGGTAAGGAAGGTACATGACACAGCATGATAACTCGAACTCTCATGAGATATATACTCCTTCAAACGGAATAAATCGTAGGTTGTTTGTTCTTTGAATAGCATCAGTTACCAGGAAAAATGTATATGCCAACACTGTCGCCTTCCCATGTGTCGAGTATGTTTGACTTACAAGTCAATCTGGATATAAGTACCTAATTGTAGGCAAGGAACATTTTGCCCAGTCCCATGCATCTTGTTTCTGAAATCTTCGCCATTTGCCAGCGTCAGGTCCGAATTTACCGTCCCAAATCCTCAATAACCAAATGTACTCAATACGCTAGACGGTTTGCTAGGTAGCCAGCCGAGCCAGCATTCCATCGCAACATCTGACCACATTGACGGTAATACCTCGACTAGAAATGCAGAAAGCTATTGGCAAGGATGGACCCGACATCGGGCAAGTCACCGACTCAAGCTCGCGCGCCCCACCAATAAAAGTTCCCGCCGTCGCGACGAGTTCACTTGGTCATCATCGCTGTTCATCATTTCGTTTCTATCTTTCTTCCTTTGCCATTCCATGCGTTAAAGCCCGTCAAACTTGCCCAGCATGGCGACCGTCGAGGGAGAAACTCCTACTATGACCAATGGCTCACACGACGGCGTCAATGGCTACAGCAACACCAACGCCACTACCAACGGCCATGTCTCTCGCACGCCATCCCTCTCCGGCCTCTCTCTTACCGAGTACAGCGCCAACCCGACGCCCTCTTCCGAAGCATCCTCAGCGAGTCGCATAGCTGAAATCATACCGCCCGAATTCATCCTTCCTAACGGACACCCTGACGTTGGTCTTTCCCCGTCCCCTGGCAACTCTTCTCTTCACAACCACAGCTAGCTGACCTACGGCCCGCTGCTCTACAGTACCTCCGCCTAATACTCACATCGCGCGTCTACGAAGCCTGCAAGGAGACATCTCTGACTACCGCTACGAATTTGTCGAACCGACTAGAGTGCAATGTGCTTCTTAAGAGGGAAGATGAGCAGCCAGTCTTCAGCTTCAAGCTTCGGGGCGCTTACAACAAGATGGCACACCTGGACCGCAACCAGAGCTGGAAGGGCGTCGTCGCTTGTAGCGCCGGGAATCATGCCCAAGGAGTCGCCTATTCTGCTCGCCTTCTCAAAATCCCCGCCACTATCGTCATGCCTAAGGGTACGCCGAGCATCAAGCATACCAACGTCGCGAGGCTAGGCGGTTGTGTCGTTCTCCATGGCCAGGACTTTGACGCAGCTAAGGAAGAGTGTGCAAGACTCGAAGAACATCATGGACTAATAAACATTCCTCCCTTTGACGACCCCTACGTCATTGCCGGCCAGGGTACCATAGGCATGGAACTCTTGCGGCAGACTAACATCCAGAAACTCCAAGCCATATTCTGCTGCGTGGGTGGTGGTGGTCTTATCGCTGGTATCGGTGTCTATGTCAAGAGGATAGCGCCACATGTCAAGATTATCGGTGTCGAGGCCGAAGACGCCAACGCCATGGTTCAATCACTACAGCGAGGCAAACGAGTCGTATTGAAAGAGGTCGGTCTCTTTGCCGACGGCGCCGCCGTGAAGACAGTGGGCGAAGAGACATTCCGCATCTGTCAGGAGGTCGTCGACGAGGTGATTCAGGTCAATACGGATGAGACATGCGCCGCCATCAAGGATGTTTTCGAGGACACACGCTCTATCGTTGAGCCTGCAGGTGCCTTGTCGCTAGCAGGCTTAAAGAAATGGGTCGCCTCCAATCCATCCAGCGACCCTTCTCGTGGCCTGATTGCCATCACGAGTGGCGCCAATATGAACTTCGACCGACTTCGCTTCGTTGCAGAGCGTGCCACTCTTGGTGAAGGCAAGGAGGCCTTGCTATGCGTATCAATTCCTGAGCGACCGGGCTCTTTTGCCGAGTTGGTCAACCACGTCATGCCGCATTCCGTCACCGAGTTCTCCTATCGGTATGCGACGGCAGAAATGGCCAATATACTGATGGGTATCTCCCTACCTGCGGCATCTGACAGGGCGCGAGAACTCCAGAACCTCATGTGCCGTATTACAGCTTCCGGCATGACAGTAACAGATCTCTCAGGTGATGAATTAGCCAAGTCGCACATTCGATACCTTGTGGGCGGGCGGTCTGACGTACCTAACGAACGGTTATACATGTTCAACTTCCCTGAAAGACCCGGCGCTTTAGAAAAGTTCCTCAAAACTTTGCAGCTCAAGTTTAACATCAGTCTGTTCCAGTATCGTAACGGCGGAAGTGACGTGGGCAAGGTGTTGACTGGTATCCAGTGCCCGGGAGATGAAGTAGGGGATTTGGAGAAATCACTCAAGGAAATCGGGTATCCTTGGGAGGATTGCACAGAGAGTCAAGTGTTCAAGACGTTCCTCCGCAACTGAGGTGTAATACATAATATATGGATACTGCGAATGGCTTAACTTATGGGTAAAAGATATGGCACTGGGAGGAGATCAAGGCGTTCAAACAGCATTGGCATAGAACACATATTTTGACAGCAAGTAGTAAAGTTACTGCGCTGGGTGCATTTTGTCTTTTTCCTCTTATTTTGATATAAGACAAGCGATTTTAACATGAATGCAACTGGAGATTCAACTGAGGCTACCGGTATTACCTGAGAGTATCCAAACCACGCGCCGTTATTGTGTAATACAGTCTTTCCCTAAATAAGGCAAAATTTGCTGGGAAAGTAGTCTTTTATTTAGTAATAGGTATGGTATTACTAGTTGTGCCTCTGCATGTATTCTCAACTACCTACTTCGTACATAGGGGCCTGAGTGCTACAAATCAAGCCAACTTTTGTTCACATCGTCTTGAAACTCAACAATACCATTTAATTCATCTAAATCTTTAGAAGATGAATCGGGCAATTTGCTGGTTCTTTCGAAAAATTGCCTAGATACGGTGGGTGAGAACTTAGAAGTCACAGCGTAGTAGTCAACTTACTCGGGAGAGCAGCCCAGTTGTACTATTCCAGGTGACCCACTTTTTCGACGCCGAGTCCGTGATTTTCCATTGACTGGTGCTCTCCCTCAATCTGCCATGCCATACTCAAGGCAAGCTCCGGCATAGCTTTTTCGCATCTCATTAATCTAACATAAACGGACGTCCCTGACTGCGCAATATGTCTGCCTCATTAATATCATCGCTCAGGGCGCTATCCCTTCGCCCACAAACAGCATCCCGCGTCCTCCCCACAATATGCCCTCGACTGCCCACCGCTCGAACCATCTCCCTGAACGCCCTTGCTTCGACGCGGCCGCAAAGACCAGTGATTCAGAGTGCCGCCGCCAAGCTGTCAGTGACTCTGGCACAGCAGCAGACGAGGGGGATGAAAGTGCACAGTGCCGTCAAGAAACGATGTGAACATTGCAAGGTGAGTCAACTCTGCCTGAACCAGCATAGAGCTGCCCAATACAATATACGCAGCGGCATAAACCCGACATGATCGATTGGCGCATGGTTTACAATATCGGGCTTTGTTAACCCAAGTTTTGTGAACAGGTTGTGCGGAGGAAAGGTGGCAAACGACACCGAGGCTATCTTTACATTATCTGCAGTGCAAATCCCAGACATAAGCAACGCCAGGGCTAAGGCGACCATGGAAACCCATTGAGACAACGTCCCGAAAACTTTCCCACTCACTACGACACAAGACCTACGATGAATTTCACGAATATCGTTCAGTTAGCCTATTTACTTCACCATGTGTAATACTACGACCACCTCGGCTGGAGCAGGTGGGGGAGGCGGGAATCGTTGGCAGAACTTGTACAAACAAAGTTGCGCAGGCGTTCCGGCACGACGGCCTGGGACAGATATATACACGGTGAAGAGCATACAGCAAGGCGAACGTGTAGAGAGCTAGAGCGCCCCAGCAATTGTACGATGAAAGCGCCGGGAATTAGCTACATGCCACCAATATACCGTTCCATGGCTTCCCACTCAGTCTTGCCTGTAGACAACAGGTATCGTATGTGATCTATGTCTGTGACGCCCCTGTGACGCTCAAACTCGGCACGCGCAAAGCTGCGCGTCTCGGCGCGCGTGGCGGGGTCGTCGATGGATCGTGTGCCGCGTAGGACGGTACGGTATAGGGCTAGGGCGCGTGCACGCTGGAGAAACTATAATATGGCATTAACGATTATTAGTTTATATCACTGTCTGAGCATGATCAACGGTATGCGTAGCATTGGACGTCGCAAGTGGTGTCTACTAACGTGGTCCAGACTCAAGGTTGGGCGAAGTCGACGGCCCTGGGGTGGCGTCCTGGTCGCATAGCTTCGAGAGACGATCGCAGGGATGGGCTGGATTGTCCGGAAGGGTACCATGAGGTAAATGTGAAGTCGAAGAGGCGAAATGCTACGGCCACATTGGTGATTTGCGATATTGTAAAACACCTGTTACTGTGTAGTGGTAGAACGCAACAAAACCGATGATGCACGATATTTAGAATGAGTGTGATAAGATTTAGGTACTGCCTGAAGCAACTTACCCTAGAGGCGAGTGGTGGGGCTTAGGATCCTAGAGAGACCCCATCTGCTGTCTGAATTGGTACTCTGTATATAGAAATCAAGATAACTATACAATTTCATTACAAATTCAGTCATAAAAGGACCCGAATCCCTTCATGTAAGAAACAATCCTAGATTTTTCTTCGTTCCGATCCGCTGTCACATACCGCCCGTCTACCTACTCGTCTGTGTTGAAGCACCTCCACTCCAGCGCTCTTACGATCTATAAGTACATACCTACATAGGTAAACATGAAAGGCGCAAACGAGACGGCAAAGCGGAAACGGGCCTTTACCGATCCTATAGAAAAGGTCAACCAAAAGAGTGACGGTCAGTTCATCAAGGAACATTTATGTCCCAGGTACGAAGCGAGTTCATCGCCATTTTGAAAAGACCATGCTTCATTGTGCCCCCGAACAGAAAAGAGCCATCTTTTGACATATCAAAAAACGTGGGATAGCGATCCATCATGGACCTCATGGGCTCATCCAAGTACCCACGTGAAATACTCGCTGTCTCTGGTCAGTGCGAGACGCTTGAGCAGCGACGATTTGGATGCGTGCTATCGCCTCATCGAGGAAACCAGCCGCGTCGACTACGAGGCTTCGACGACAGGGTGGAAGCCCGGCAAGAAGATCGCCGAGATGAAGTCCCCCGAGCTCAGATATATCCTCGTGAAGAATGAGGAGGACGGCGTTGTCCGCGGGTTCACTTCGCTTATGCCTACGTATGAGGAGGGAGAGCCGGTCGTGTACTGCTACGAGATACATCTAGCAAGCGAACTACAAAGGTACTTACTTGCGTTCACGGAAAGCATTGGCGATCAATAGCATCGTATTCTTGCATCATGAGCACAATTCACTCAAACCAGTCCCAAATTCTCCGCGTTGAATATCTTGCTAATGTATATTTTTCATCTTCCTTAGAACTGGTCTAGGAAGAAAATTAATGTCTTTCCTGGAGAGCGTGGCATCTCACACCCCGCCCATCAAAAAGGTCATGTTAACTTGTTTTCTAAGCAATAAGAAGGCCCTTGGGTTTTACGAGTCGGCTGGGTTTACTAAGGACCATATATCCCCTGTGCCGAAGAAGTTGAGATATGGAAGGGAATTCATCCCTGATTATGCCATTATGAGCAAGACTGTTGATTCAAGCGAGGCTGTCTTGGGGCCTCCTCCTTCATAGTATGAATACAAAAACGTAAGCTCTTGATTGCGTGGGTCAAGCAGCGTCGAATGGGACTTCTACACTCATACCTGCCCTTCAGAAAGCAGACAGGGGAAAGCGCTTTGCATACTGGTGCTCATTGTACACTATACTGCAAACAACTTCTCTTCCTCAGTCAGTAGTTGACTGGCACACTCCAAGAATATTAGGTACTCGTCCTGTTCTGCCATAGCTCTGAAGACTACCTACCCCCAAGCACCTTAACATCAGCACATTAACACTATCATGATTTACCACCGCTCATCCCTAATCATTTCAACACAACAACAACACTATTCAAATCACAGATAAAATCAACACAAGCTACTATGTCAGGAATACCTCTAGCCGCAATAGCGCAGACAACGCAAGCGGCACCGAGCGCCGAACGCCTCCAGCAGCTCCGGAACCTCGCGCTCGGGGACATGGGAGGGGACTAGAGGTCCGGCCTCTTCCAATGCTGTCCTTGCACTAGCTGCGTATTGGGGTTCTTCGTTCCCTGTCTTAGTTGCGTTTTGTCCCTTCCTCGCCTTACATCTTCCACTTAGCCCTCTCTCTCTCTCATGTCCGGTTAATGTACCAACTGACTGACTGACTGACTACGGTGTTTCAGTGGTTGGCCAGACCTCGAATCGCCTCCTCGACCCTACGGCTCTCCTCCCGGTTACGATCAATGCTGATTGTCTGATCCACGGCGTTTTGCAGTGCGTTTGCGGGTTTGGATGGATGTATGGCCTTTCTCCTCCGTTCACTGTTTCTCGTATAATAGGAGTGAATGGGACTAAATAATGCCTTTTCCTCCCAGTTGGACCATATTGAAGCGAGAACAGATCCGGACGCGCTTCGTCATTCCTGGGACACCGTTGAATGATTGTTGTGTTAGCTACTGGTGCCAGGTATGTCTGATTTTTGGGCGTCTTTACCTACGTCCATCACCGTGCTACCACTCTCTTTCGTCGAAGTAGGCATTTTTTCAGCCCACAAAATGCGTATATACATATACATAACCATCATACTGGTGTTTGATTTCGTATTCTTTTCATAATATTAACTGACAACGGGCGATTGACTGCCTAGTGCTGCGCCATCATCCAACAAGAGAACGAGGTCGTAAGACGCATGCCGAAGCCTGTAGATCTCTTAACGGAACAACCTCTCCCGATACCAGATATGAGCAGTATGCATAAGTCGCGCAGTCTATTTTCGTGAAACTCGACTCTGTTACTAATAGGGACGTTGGATATAGTGCCCGGGACCTCTTTATAGCTATCCTATGCCCGAGCTCCCAGCGATGAGAATAGGAGAGCGCGTGGTCTAGTATATAAGATATTAAGTAAGGCAGTTATCCAAAGAACTGAATATCTGAAATTGAAATTGAAGCCATTCTTGGTCAGATGTATTGTTTGTTGTGTTAACAGCATTCATCAGTCTTCAACCATGGTCTTGCGACACAAAAGTGTTGGTAATTCTGATTTTTTTTTTTGATTTTTCAGCTGATGTTCGAGCATCGGGGTATAATTTGCCTCTATTTCAGCCATATACCGCGAAGAGGTCCCACGGAAACTATCGGCCTCCACCAAAGCCCATATTAATCTCATATACAAAGAAAAAGAAGAACGCTTAAAATCGTACATTCATACATCGGTCGACTTCGTGGCTACCATAGAAGCCTCTTCTCCTTCTCCTTAATTCATTGTCGTTTAATATCGTTGATCGCACCCTAGGTCATACGCGATCACGAGACCATTATCTCGAACTCCATAGCCACTATATCCTCCCGTTTCTGCGGCTTTCCATCGATTCTTGTCGTCGATAGTAGAAAAATTCGCCTATTCTAGTCTCATGTGAATACAGCCCAAAGAAGGACACTTGGGCTTAGTAACGGTAGTTGCGAGCGTCACCCGACCTGCGTCTCCTATCGCTGCTAGCTCTGCCCGCGTAGTACGCGGCGGGGGGCGCTCTCGGACTCCTTGAGCGAGAATCGTAGACAACGGGCTGCACGACCTCGACACGCCTCGGGCTCCGCGAGTGATGATGATGGTGAGAGTGGCGAGAGTGAGAGCGCCGCGGGTGATGCGTCTCCTGATGGTAGGGGTAATCGCCACGGTATTGCGACGACCGCGGCGGGGGTTTCTCATGATCAGGCTCAAAGGTCCTGCCCCAGCTGTTGGATTTTCCCATGTTGGTGCATGACCGGATGATCCAGAGGAGTAGCAGAAGACCAGCGATGGACCCTATGACGATACCGGCGATAGCGCCGCCGGAGAGATTAGGGCTTGATGAACTGCTGTCACTGTTGTCACTGGGCTCCTGTGTGATGACGGTGGTGGTCGATTGGCGGCCGCTGAGGACTTTTGTGATGGCTTGTGGCAAGGTCCTGGTCGCCTCGGCCACCTTGGACGGCAAGGTGATTGCTGGGGCCATTGGTTGAGGCTGTGGAGTATATATGTATAATAGCGTAGATATATACCTGTCGACAGCTGACTACAGCTAGATTGCTTGCTCCAAAGTGAGGATTGACAGCAAGGGGTTTCGTCGATAAATAACGAGAAAACAGAAGGTTTACAGTAGGCAATCTTTTGACAGTGACAACTGTCAGAGGAATATGAGATGCAGTGGCGGTTTATACATGTCGGACTAGCCAACATTATCTACATCGTACATACGTACATACGTACATCCGTACATACGAGGACATTACCAGGTTGCACGCGGGGGGACTAAAGTGTGGTGACGACATGGCTACGAGATAGTGGATGGACAGGCTTGGCGAGAGAGGGGAGGAGAGAAAGAGAAGAGGCTGGAGGGGAGTGCGTCTGCAGATCGTGGATCGTCTCACTGTCTCGGCTGTTATATGAAGGTCGTGATGGAAAATGCACACCATTGCGCATGGATACCGCAGATACAGTCGACAGGGTAGGTGCCTAGCTGGGGCAGATTCTGGGACAAGTCTAGCAGTCTTAGTCAACGATTGAGACTACTATATCAAGACAAGACTCCCCTAGTCAGGGCGGAGACATGATGATTGGATAATCTCTGCTGGCTAGCACAATCAACCCCTGGCCAGTTGCGTGGTTCACTAGTTCACTGCTTCACTTTGCTCCGGGAATCCAACGTGGTGATGTCATAAGTGAGCGGAGCACGAGAAGAATGCAACCTTTTTTTTGTTGCTGATGCTTTCGCACTCATCGTGCCTCCGTAACACTCTATCTAGTCTCTCTTACGCGTTCGTACCCCGTCTCAAAATCATCATCTTTGAGCGGTGATAGGTGTAAGTGAGCCGGCTGATGTGAAACCGATGGTTATCCTGCAACGTAAATCGGTTTTTGGTTGAGTCCGGCGAGACAGAGCGGCAAGTCGCACCTAAGTAATTGAATCTCGTGTGAACCAATAAATCGGTAAACTAAAATCCAGGCGCTGAACTGACCCACACTGGAACTCGATGCACAACATTTTCGGCCTGCACGTTAGAATACCTACATCCATGTTGGCGGCTGGCCTGGTGCAGCAAAGACATTTATCGTGTGTTCAGTAGGTCCCTATAGTACTGTGTTACTTCGGAAGGTATCTATCTATCTACTTCGTATCGATCTATCTGCAAGCTGGAGTTGTAAATTAGGTAGGTGGCGTCTCACGTGACTGCGCGATGATGACCGCGTGTGTCTTACGTCCCGGAGCCACTCCTCTGCCCCAAACCGCTCAATAGACATTTTGGTCTCCTCAATCCATTTACGCGCCTAGGCCTGTCCCGACGCGTATTTACCACACAGCCAGACCAGTTGCTCCACTCTTCGATTACCGTTAACATCTTATTCTGTCTCATCTATATGCAATGCAAGGCCGAAGAGAACGCCTGTGATCATAATCGGCAGTGTCTCAATACAGCCTAAATGTGGATACTCGAAAACGAAGGCGAAGCCCTCGGCCGTGAGTTTTCCATAGTCTCATATCGCCTTTTCGTTTTACGTAGTTCCCCGCCTTGACGACTTGTTTCATGTCTGTCCTGTACTTGCACGAGCTAGCTAACCATGACTGTTCCGATATACAGACCGACGGCTCTGGCTTCGCCCGGGAAAGCGCTATCTCTTCGGCCGTACTGTCGCCGAACGTATGTCCTTATCCTTACTCCACTTAGAACCTCATGCCTTGCCTTGCCTTGCCCACTGACTGCATTCTAGCTGGTCAGTTGGCCATACAAGGGCCAGGCGCTGAGAGAGTCTCACGGAAGCATGTGACAATCACTGTCGACCCAGTTGTAGAGGGCCGTGCCGTAGGTCTTGCTACTGAGTCAGCCTGTATTGGTTACGCTTTGCCACTAACTACGTTTTACTAGGAGGTCGTGGGAAGTCGTTCCAAGGTCACAGTCGAGGATCTTGGCTCTAAAGGTGGCACCAAAGTAAACGGCCATAAGTACCGTAGTGAAACATGCACTCTATCTGAAGATGAAAACACCATCCAAATGGGTTCATTCCCCCCCATGTTCCGGTTCGTCAATCTCAAAGATCCCATTTGAACGCTAATGATAACTAATGAGAAACCCACTTGCGACTTTCCAGTATCACTTGGCTGCCAGTTGTCTTCAGCTTTTCTTTTACGAGCAATCAGCTTCGTGCCAACCCTTTCGCGCGCTTACGCGAGAGTCTTGAACAGCTGGACATCAAGCTGCTGTCCGATTATGATATTAGGCTGACAACCCATGTTGTTTCGAAGAAGCGCAACACGCCAAAGGGGCTACAAGCTCTGATTAATAACAAATATATTGTTGACGACGGGTTCATAGATGCTATAGTGGACGTGGCTTCCGCTGCGGCGCCTACTCATGAAGCCGTTCCCTGCCTGCTCGAGCAAGATTTTGACGCCAATTGGCCTGACCCATTGCACTTCGTTCCACCACCAGGTGAAGAGCCCGTTCCCAGGCAACCAGAATTGTTCGCACCCAACTCCGCCAGAACTGAACTCTTTGACGGCTATACATTCGTTTTTTACGAAAAGAAACAATATGATAGCCTGCTAGCGCCCATCACAAATGGAAAGGGAAAAGCCCTTCTAAACGTAGTTGTGGCCGGCGAAACACAGATCGATGACTTTGTGCGATTCGTGAAAAGTGTTGCTGGTGAAAAGGGGTTGGGCGAGTTCGAGGATGGTAGTGAGGGCAAAGGTGTCGTTGTGGTTAAGTGGATGCCCAGCTCAGATGAGAATGCGGACTGGTTCGCCGATTTTTACAGATCTATCTCTTTGCGCCTAGACCACCGCCTCATTGACCAAAAGGATTTCCTCGACGCGATTTTGAATGTTGATGCGAGCAGTTTGCGGCGTCCCCTAGAGTTCGAATCACCGCCAGCGAGCTCTCAAGTAGAGCAGCCTCCGTCGTCTACACAACAGCAGCCAATGGAAGTCGAACCACAAGATACTACTCAACAATCCAGTGGCCGAGCTTCGAGGAGGAGGGGGAGAGGTCCTGTTAAAAGCCGGTTTCAAGGGTTTGCAGTTTCTCTTGTTGAAGATGATAGTCCGGATTCAACGGCCCCCATAGCTGTGGATGTTAATGACAACCACCAAGCCAGTATTGAACCTTCCGAGGAAGGCCTTTTCGTATCACAAAGTATGCCGGATTCTGAACCGCAAGATACCACCCCTGCAAATCAACCATCACAGCAATCGTGGAGGAAGCGACCCGCCTCACCACTACCGGAACCTGGAGATATATTAGATAACTTGGCCCCGACAGCCGCACAGGTCAAACGTCGCCGAATCGCCGCTGGTGAGGATCCTTTCCCACGACGTCAGCCATCGCCCATTTCCGTAGAGAAGCCCATCATTACGGCCAAACAGCCGAAAATCAAGAAGGAAATTGACATCCTTGAGGTGGCGCGCCAACACAGAGAAGAGGCTGAGAAACAGGCGAAACTAGAGCAAGAACAGTTTGAAAAAGCCCCAGAAGATCTAGACCTGGCCGAGATCCGACGTCTGCATATCGAGGAGCCGATGCCGTTGCGAGAAGCACCACAGATGCGCACGCGCGAGCAAGACATCGCCGATGGACGTTGGGACCCAGCATGGAACGGGCGGAAGAACTTCAAGAAATTCCGACAACGGGGCGCATTGCAAGGACGAACAGTCGAGAAGATCATCGTTGCCCTTGAGGAGGTTAAGACCAAAGGCTTTGGTATCGGTGACGATTACTGGCTCGAGGATAGCACTAGTCAGCAGCAACGGAGCAGACAGCACGATCGTTCTCTGTCGAACACTCAATCACATAGGCAAGCAACAACCAGTGTGACAGAAGATTCTAGGACAGGAGATAAAAATATCAAGAATCTACGACCAGTGGATAGTAGCGATGACGACAGTGTTAGTATGGGAGATGGTAAAGAGAATGAAGGCCACGGTGACAGTGATGACGATATTGTTATTACATCGAGCTCGCGCCCGCGCATAACAAGAGCGTCGGTAAACACGACGCAATCTCAAGCACGAGGAGCCACACAAAGCTCTATGGATAAAGCGAACCCATCCCGCAGGACAGGTAAGCGGCCAGCGGCCGAACCGCCGGCTAAGGAAAAACCCCCTAAACGAGCCAAGGGACGCGTGGTGAAGGCTAGTGATGATGAAAGTGACGATGATGATCTTCGCTTCCGTTTCACTAGACGGAGAGCATAGATGGATGGAATAATTTCGTTATAAGTCACGATGGAGGGAATGATAGCTTCTTGACTTGGATCCGAGGTTAATCTCCTTCGAAATAATATTTACGCTGGGCATTCTATCTCTTCAATTTCATCTCGTATGGTTCTTCCTTGGTAACTTTCTATTCCACGTGATGATGAGGACCGACGCCCACCATGTGCAAATGTAGTACTATCTCTCGTAATAACAGTCTATCATCATTGATCCAAGATTATTTAGACTATGTAGCTATCCCCTTGGTTTCTTTCTCTAACCAAAGATGAATTTCTATTAGATTATATAGCTCATGACAAACCAAGCTCCCTTTCTGAATGCCCCTGTCTGTATGTTATGCAATGCTATACTGAATACCTGTCTGGTTCTCGCGGCGCGTAATATCTAATACTCCTATATGGCATGCCATGCCGTCTTTATCTAATGGCTCCGCGACGTTTTCTTTCTTTCTACGTGAGACGGGTATCAATCTTTCTTATCTAATCTAATTATTCCCCGAAAAAAAGGGTTTTTTTTTTGGAAGAGAGAGGGAGGGAGGGAGAAATTGCTCCAATAGCTTAGCTGGCTAGCTAATCCGTTCAATCAATCCATAGCCTCCATATCCCCCGCGCTCTGCGCCTCGCCTTCCTCAACCATGAGACCCACGAGACAACTACTCAGCATCGTCTCGTAATTCACCCAAGGGTGGATCTCCCCGAAAAGCTTCGTGCCATCGCGTCCCGCGGCGCGGAGGAGTTCTGGCTCGCCGCCTGGGTGGAACGGGAGGTACGGCGTCATGTTGTACACGCGGCCGCCGAGAGCTGTCCAGGCGTCCTTGCCGCGACGACCCGTTTGGCGCCGGAGCATGCTCGGCGTCACGCGCAGGTAGGGCGCGTTCGGACTTCCTAGACCGCGGAGATCGGCGGTCGGGTTGTTTGCGAGACGGGCCCAGTCTAGCGGTGAGTGGCCTGGCTCTAGCGTTACTTTGCGCGAGGGCTTGCTGGGCTTGCTGCTGTGAGTTGGGGGCGGCGCGAGTGTGGATGTGCCTGGTTGTCGGTCGTATTGCTGGTTGCTGCGGTTTGGGAGGGGTGAAGGGCGGCTTTGTGGGACGCCTAGGAGAGAAGAGCTGGGAGCGCTGACGTCGTTGAGTTTTGGAGGGCGGGGCGGAGGAGGCATTGACATTGTCGGTGGCGGTGTTATTGAGGATGGCGAGGAGAATCTTGGTGTTGGTGGATTTGAGGATGCGCGCGCGAGTGCGGCTGCTGAGGCTGGGGGTTCGATTGGGGTAGACGAGAGCGAGAAGGAGGGAATGGATCCGTTTGCGTTCTCTTTGCCGTGTTCTGTGACCGTCGCGGCTCTGACTTTTGGAGTTGTCTGGGGCGATGACGACGGGGTTGAGGAGGGTGAGGATGCGATGTTGAATACTGGAATCGTAGGGTTGGTATCGGCAAGTTTAGGAACTGCGTTCTCCACCTCTGGTGACGGCGAGCTCGGTGTTTTCGATGTAGAACTAAGACTCTGCTCGGCGACCTCGTCTTTTTCCTCGCCCTCTCTCGGAGGCGGATATTGTATGTTGGGAGACGGCCAACACAGGGTTATGAGGGTGTCGATGAGGGGCGGCCTTCGGATGGCGATGTAAACGACAGAAGCCAGTATGAGTGACCAACCTAACAGGGCCATCTCGCTGATATCACCTTATGCCGTCCGTTCAGATCCCGAACCAAGACAACGACAGCGACAGCCACGGTGTTGTGATTATGTTCTTTGAAGAGAAGAAAGTTGGTTGTCGAGTCGTGGTCAGCAAGCAAAGCAGGCGCTATTGGTGGGATGTTTAGCAAGTGGGCGCCGGTTCGCTCCGTTCGCCGCTGCCGACCTTTGACTGTTTCCTCACATCCAACACTGGAATTTCAAGCCTCTTTCCCCATCTCTCGAGTTGTAGGTCGTTCATATTGTCCCAATATAGAAATTCGAAATTGAGTTGGTCCCTGCCTAAGGATCTCCAGATTTCGTCTGGGTTGCTAGGCAGGTTTATACTTACTTGCATACTTTCTTCACTATTTATCCTATCCCTTCCTCACACACAGCTTCTTAAATACAATGGATTATATAAATGCTATACCAATTCTTGCTGTCACAGCGGCTGTCGAGTTGTGAAGCGAAGGTTGTGATTGTCTAATAAGCTTAGAGTCAAGTAGCGGACTATCCTCCAGACAACACATAGACAAATCAATCGCGATGAACACCAATCGGTCACGAGAAGCAAATATATAGTCGCTGTCGGACCCGAAAAGGAGTGTAGTAAAACTTCCTGAGCATGGCGGTATGGAAGCCTCATCAACGGCTTGCGCAAGCAAGGCTGAAATTAGAAGCGTACAATACTACTACCAAGGCATTTATCGATGATGCCGTGGCAACCTTCTTTCTAATTGTGTCTTATGTGCCACCGAGGGTCAAACGAATGATAAATAGAAAAGTGAATAGGAAAAAGAAGAAAAGAGCTATCAGTAATGCCTCACAGAGCAAGCTCCTATCCGAGCACATCAGAACAGACAGCCGCATGAGAGTACATTGACGTTCATTGTCTAGGAGGAACCTAAATCAAAGCAAAACCACTCATGGAATCTCTAAAGGCCCTACCAACCAAAGAATGATATAATCACTTTTTAAAATAGTAAACCATATTTATCGGAGAGTGCCTAGCGCTACCATCAGCTGATGCTAAATCGAGTTCCGGTTCAAGCCGTCGACCCCGAGGAAACATATGTTCAACTGTTCTGGCCTCACTCTTATATCTCACAAGACAGCTAATTCACCTTCGTCTTTCATTTCCCAAACTAGCAAGGTTCTCGCATTTATAGGATCATGACTCACTGTTATAAACCTTTGCAAGTGACAGCAACATGACCAAATGGTGAGTTGTTTTTCTGTTCGTGAAGCTCTGCTGCGGTGGGACCAGGTAGGTAAGTACCAGTATACATATAATCTCAGCCGCAGTAGTCGGATGCCAAGTGGGCTGATGTACTTAGGTATATACCGTATTGAGCGGAGACAGCGTCGGAAAACAGGAGGGAAAATAAAGATAGAATATATTTAAAAAAAACGATGAGCGCAATGCGGTACGTATGGCCGCTGTAGCTACTACACAGCGGGTTAGACGTCATTTAGCTAGATGATGCTGTAAAGTAATGAAAATGCGGTGTGCATAAAGATACAATCTCGTAGGTATTGATGCATACCAAGCAATGACCATCACCCCCACCTCCAATATGCTACTCACTTCTTATTCTGGTTTGTTTACACGGAAGAAACATTTCCATTTTCTGAGCCCACACAATTGGACAATTCATCGAGAAAAAAAATAAAACTACCTACCTATGCCCATTGCGTGCTTGTCTATGAGCCTGCCAACCACGTAGGGAACGAATTCCAGGAGCCCTGTAGTATATTACCAACATTCAACAGCAGAGCAACCGACCATTCGGAATCTGCATCTTGCCGTGGCCATCGATTCGCCTATAGCATCGACTCGAGTCATTGATTCAGGGGATTGATTGACCGATTGATCGAGTGAATGTCACAGGGAGGAGCCAAGGGGCTGGGTGAACAACGAACGGGACGGAACAGCGGAATACCCAGGGCAGGCTAGGGCCTGTCAGTGGCCAGCCAGTGGGTAACAGCAGCTACCTACCTCACATAGTGGACACGTCCAGCGCTCGCTGTCGCGACTCCGATAGGCCGATTGCCCGTGATGGGTTTCATGCGGCTTGGCAACCAGAACACGACACCACCAACAACAGCAGCGGCAACAACCCGTACCGGCACCAGCACCAGCACCAGCATCAGCGGTAACGGCAGTGGTAAGGTCAGCTCCAAGCCCCAAAATATTTTCGCGCCCAAAAAGAAAACAGTTGATCCTCCCACTCCAACAACCGCGTCGACAAGGAACAATACCAGCAGCAATAAAGACCACAGCACGACAACGACAACGAGAACGACGACGACGACGACGTCCACAGCAGCGAACAACCCGACTAGAATCACTAGAACGACTAGAGCGGTTTGGTCGACAGCCAGAGAGCGGGGACAAGCCATTATTCGCACCACCACTAGATCCCCTGCCAAGCAAAATCCCCATATTACCACAATCTCGACGACCCGTAGTAAAAGTAGCAATAATCGTAGTGCGAGTAGTCTGAGTGCTACTAGATCTACCACCGGCACCTCCTCCTCTCGAGCCCAACCGATAACAACAACAATAACGACAACCACCTCCTCGACGACGCCACAACCGCCTCGACCACCGCCATTGCTAATACTGTCACCACCACAGACCACAAATCCCTCGACCCACGATACGCCACCACCACTGCCATCCCCGTCACTACTGTCACCGAGACCGGGAACCGCAACGACATCGTCACAGTTGCAATCACGCCAACGCCCGCGTCCACGTCCACTGTCTCTTGCCGCCGCCCGTCGACCAGCTCTGGATCTTCGAGATCAAAATGCTGCTCCCGTGCTCGCGCCCATTTTGAAGGAAAACAAGAACATGGGCCACGAAACTTCTTTCAACCCCTCCACCACTACCAATTCCCGCCCACAAATGCCCTCTCTTAGTGCTACCGCCGCGAGGGGTATCAATCGGACGCCTTTAACCCCCAAGATAGCCTCGGCCTCCAGAACCCTTCAGTCCCAGACATCCAGCATCTCTACCGCTGCCCCTACCTCTAAAGCCAATGTTACTACTACACCTTTACCTAGACGTACACAACAGCGTCCCACGTCTTTCATAGCCACCGATAATGGCTCAAATCAAGCGCTGTACGATGACCCCAGCTCTGTCTCGGCAGCTGCCTTCAGCCCTCACCTAAACAGTAATGTTACGCCTCGCTCGGGGTCTAGACAGAACCGCGTCGACAGCGCAAGCAGCACCCCCACTGGTACCCCGATTCATGATCGCTCTGATGGCTTCCCATTCTCGCCGGATATGGGGCGGAGGCCAACGGTTACCTTCAACGCCGTCAGTCCAGATAGGAATATGCCCTTGAAACAAGATATTGCGAATTCCAAAGACTCCAAGTTCTTTCATGCTAGCGATGCAAAGATGGCACGGCCGACGAGTGCGTCCAAGATGGCGTCCCCGAAAAACCCAACCTTCTTCTATGCTAATGGCAATGGCATCGGATCCAAGCCAACTAGTCCCGCAACGCTATCACCACCGTTGTCACCTGGCTTGAATCGGAGTCAGGAGAGCAAATTCATGTATGCAAACGGCACGCCCGAGGTTCGGCCTTCACCCCAGCCTACGCTATCCCGTGGATCGGGTTCAAATGGGTCCATCTCTTCGAAAGGGCCTACTGTTCGTCCGACGATGCCCTCACGACCAGTCTCGCCCAGCAAACTACCATTGCATTCTCAATCATCTTACAGGAACAGTACGGGGTCGCAAAGTGCAACTATGCATGCCGCAGCTGCATCTACGGCCCGTGGTCAAGTTTCTCCGCCACTCATGTCACCAAACCCGGCACTGCGCCGTCCAGGTACTGCAACTTCGCGATCTAGCGGCCATTCACGTTCAGGTAGCTTGGTGAAAGGAGACGGCGCTGTTGAGTCGCTGGCACCCATGACACCCTCCCCTATGGGTCTCTTTCCTCCTGCAAACCTCTCCCCTACGAAAGCTCCGCCGCTGACGTTGGCCTCCATTATCCAAGCAGCTGAAGAATTTACAGAGAATGAGCCGGACCTCGACCACGAGGATGAGCACGAGCATGAGGACATTGCTTCACCTGGCGATCAATCAGTGCTGCAAAGCCCCACTAAGTCAACTGGGTCGTCAGCAGATCCTCTAACCGAGTTGATCGCTAACGCCCGAAGAGAACGGAAGGTTCAAGACTTGCAGATTAGGAATGCGTCCCTTGAGGCCATTAATCGCTCCCTGGAGCGCCAAATGCGGAAACAGACAGCCGAGTTGCGAAGATTCCGACGCCTTTCGCGCGCAGGTCACTTATCTTTGGCATCCACCACTTTGTCTAGCCGTGCACCGTCTGGGGCCATCTCAGAGCTGGATTGGGAGTCTTTAGGATTATCAGATCTTAGTGAAGAAGACCTATCTATGCGAGAGCTGGAAGATGAGTCACTGTCAGACACTGAATCTGTATCATCTGACTTGAGCGCTAGTGTCCTCGAAGCACGCGATGAAAAGCATCGTGAACGAGATGAGGAACGACTGAAACTTGATTTATCCAAACACCAGCAAATTCTCATTGATTCGCAAAAGATCAACCAGAGCATCAAGAGATGTCTTAACTGGACCGAAGAGCTTATCAATGAGGGCAAGAAAGCACTCGAATACCAGGTCAGAGTTAGTGAGATACGACTGGGCGGCAGAGTATTGGACCCGCTGGATGAGGAAGAAGAGAGTTCGAAGCTGCCTCTTCCTGATGACACGGCTCCATCTGAAGTCAAGCCCACAGAAGTAGCCGAGACCCCAGCAACTTGGGGAATAGAACCACAAGACCGAGACAGCGGTATAGAACTTCCTAGAGATGGGGGTTGAAAGGATTATTCCGAAGCTCGGCCAAAGTAATCGCCACTCCATACGAGAATTTCCTTGAAGTTATAGATGGTTGGGAATGGCGCATAGCATACACGACGGTAGCGATGGCGTTTTTATATACCTTGGGCGGCAAGCTTGATGCAGGCAAGCCTGGGATGTTTTCTTATCTTGGTTTACTTGAGACTACACAATTTTTGGTTTTCTATGTCACAACTGTACCACCACCACCACCACCACCACCAAAATACCCAGAACACAATCATGGATCGGAGTCGGGCAACCACAACCCCATCTCCCATCTCGCTCGTCTAATGTCTTTTTCCTAACTGTTTTTTTAATGATGATACCCCAGATATATAGCCCTCCCAGTAAGGACTTGGCTAAGCAACATATGGCGCCTGAATAGGGCAAGTTGCTAGAAGATTACCCCTGCGCCAACGCCAGGGAGAGATGTACATAGGCAGATGGTTGGACATACACATTTAACTACCTGGGGCAAAATGCCCTATGTTACAGTTATATGCCTATTATAGACCTCAATCCATGAAATAAATCATATGGCCTTAAAGTAACCAAAAAGGGGAATTCGAGTTTCGGTATATGCATAAGTGGCTCCAACGAAATATTGACCATCTTATTCTGTACTACTACAATCATCTTGATCGTATTTCAACTTGGACATGAATCTTGACATTACGATTGAGAAAGCCTTCCCCTTTCACATATTATAACTATGAGGCATTGTCATCATATCATCCTGGTGGGAATACCTTCGCTACATCGTCATCCCAAGCGAGATTACCCTGAACTACTTACTTACTGCATTGACTGATCCTATCCTGCTCCCATAGCGGATTCACAACATAATACTCCCCTCCTTACGTATTTACCCATACCCATACCCACTAACTAGTACTCACTCAGGCACAACAATCTCACCCTCAAACCCAGCGCTTTTCGCCACGACGCGCGCAGCAGCTACGACGATGGTCTTCCAAACTTGCCAGTCCTCATGACTACCACCCTTTCCCTCGTCCTCGCGCGGCGCGTAGAGAAGAACGTATCCCCACGGCAGCATCGTCCCGACCCCGGACATCCGATGTCTCTCGCCCCACCCCTTGCGCACGACCTCGGCGGCGTCGGGGAGACTCAGACATACGTGCGCGCTGCCCTCGGCGTGCACGTGGGCCGTCTCCCCGCGGGCGCGGGGAGGAAGCCATTTCGCCTGCTCGAGATCCACGTTCTCCGACGCGGACGATGAAGGAGACGGGGAAGGGGAAAGCCAGAGGGCTGTGAACTTGGGAGATTCCAACGCGCTCGGCTTGATGGCGAAGAGCGAGGGGTTGCTGCGCGCGAGGGAGGCGAGGTATGCGTTCTGTCGCGAGACGGTGCTGCTCGAGGCCGTCTCTGACGTCTGGCGTTGGGGGATCACGGTCCCTGGGACGAGGGGGCGCGGGGAGGAGCGCGGCGGGAGAGGTTTGAGGTGGGATTCTTTGGCGTAGGGCGTGTAGCGGCTTTCTTCGGTCGCGGAGAGGCTGAATGTTGTGGCGGAAGGGGAAGGGGTGCTTTTCTCGTAAGGGGCTGGGACGGCGCGCGGATCCCGCCGCGCGACCAGGTGCGCTAAGACGTTGAGAAGCCAACCCCGCGGCGAATGGGGGATCCCGCCCTCGCCGAGGGCGTGCCAGGCTACGTAGCAGTGGCGGCTGTATGCGAGGAGCGCGACGACTGCTGTTGCGGCTGTTGTCGTGTAGATCAGGCGGTGGGGGTTGGTGCCCACGTTGCGCAGCGCCGTTTGAAGATGGTCCATGGTGCTGTGGTGGTGATGGGGATTGATACAGAAAGTGTCTGTCTCTTTTGATAAATGGAAATTTGGGACTTTTGAAGGAGCTTCAAGTAGAATCTGGCGAAGTGCAGCTGACTGGGTAGGGTAGACGAATCAGCGAGCTTTGATATATGTGCCTTTTTATACCTTTAGAACTCATGTCTCCATGTGCTTGTTCCCCTCTGATTGCTTTTTTCACGAAGATCCGAACGCTGCATAACAGTACGTATAGTACTTTCGTGTTACCCTCGCTCTCCAAAGAATGCGAATGCGGCGGCCGAATCAAGCGGGGCTCGCTCCGGTCCGAACCGAGCTTGCCGCCTCCAGTGTCCCGGCGCTCGATTAAAGAGAGAGGGGTTGGTGATAAGTTAGAGTAGTCCTTTACCGGGACGGCGTCGGTCGAATCGGGTGGATTACTTGACGTCAATCCTCAATGTTACTAGTAAACTGATTGAACCTAATAATGTGGGTTGTGTGGATTAGATAGCTTGGGGGGTTATTCAGGTTATATATATGTTCTATTGTATTGTATTATACCTACCGGTATGCTGTTATTAATCGCTCCCCGCATCATACGACGCTGACAGCCAGTCGGTCCATGACCTGATGTCACCAAGGATAGGTGAAATAATTGATTCTCAACTACTTAAGACAAAACGCTAGTCTACCTGTTATACTAGTTCGGTGTCTTACAACCTCGGATCTGCGAGGATGAGAGTGTGAACGATCGGACCAATCCATGACAAGGCATCTCCCCTCAGCTCCGATAGCTCCGACCCAAGACCTCAGATCTGATAAGATCAATCAAGTCTTTGATGAAATGCATACTTACTGCAGTAATGGCTTGAATATATAACAGCTTCTACAGTAGCTGTACCTATATTCATGGCGAATTGTCTGTAATCCTATTCTCGTAAATACATAATCCTTCCATTATCATGATTCACTGAGCACACTACATATACCACTACTATATATATAGGTAGTCTCCCTGCTATCTTCATATTCATACCGGATGAGTTGACCCTCTCTCTACCTCCCTAGGTATTGTCTCGACAACTTGAGTTTGACTGACACACAGGCATATAAGTCACGTGGCGGCTAACACTAAACGTATACTGCCTGTCATAATCTTCAATGATTCCCCCAACGCCAATGAAAAACGTCATTAAAATTATGAATCTTCTTCTCATTCATCAATTCCAAAACATCCCACGAAGATCAAAGCGGCTTCGGCGCTAAACCAAGCTGCGTCTGACCACCGTGAAAAACAACAAACTGCGACTTCAGGAACACGTCGCCGTAAATCGCGAAGGGGAAACCGGGCGGGACGGCCTGTATCCCGCCAAAGCACGTGGTCGCGTCGGCGAAGGTGTTCCCGTCGACGGGGGCGAAGTTGATGAACTCCCCCGGGATCACGGCGAGATAGTCCCCGATGACGGCGGTGTAGCTCGGCAGGGTCGCCGCCGCCGAGCACGGGAACACGTAGCCGCCGGCCGTCTGCGCGGCGTTGACGGCCCCCGGGATCGCGGCGTAGTACGACGCTGCGATGGCGTCCGGCACGAGCATGAGGGTCGTCCCCGTGTCCGCGATGGCCTGGTGCGTCTGCGCGTTCATGACGTTCGAGTCACCGATCTTGTACCCCTGCGATGTGAATTCCCAGAACCCTTGGCTTGTATTCACCGGGATATAAGTGATCTGGCCCGTGAACTCCGTGGTATCTATGAAGCCGAAATTGTAGTTCCCAGCTATACGTTTGTAGGCATACCATTAGCGACGACTTTTTTATTTTTGATCCCGAGTGAGGAGTTTTTGGTGGGGGGGCGGAAGAAAAATCTTACGTTCAGACGCCCTCAGGTTCGCCGTGAACAATGGCGCGGCGAGATCGCGCATCGCGTTGTCGAAGAAAGTGGGTTGCTGGTTCGGCCTCACCGTGTTCAGCGTGCTGAAGGCGAGGCCGACAAGGCCATCCGTGTCGGGACGTTGTGTGAAGGCCAGTGAGACGTTAGTAGCGGACTCGACGGCCTGGTTCTCCACGGTGATCCCCCCAATCGAGACGGTGTCGAGATACACGTTGCCACCGGAGCTACTCCCATCGCCATAACTAATGCCCCAGGATTCCCCC
The DNA here is from genome assembly GCF_022495145.1 of Xylaria bambusicola. Taxonomy (NCBI): domain Eukaryota; kingdom Fungi; phylum Ascomycota; class Sordariomycetes; order Xylariales; family Xylariaceae; genus Xylaria; species Xylaria bambusicola. Next base: position 188,111 of record NW_025953622.1, on the reverse strand, counting down.
GTTTGCAGCCTTGCAGTTGAGCTCTGGGGTATGTTGTAGACAGTCTGACCGCCGATCTGGCTTTGTGGCGTCTCGGTGCTGAAGACCCAGAGATCGGAGGAGCCCGTGTCGAAATCGAGATTCAGGGTTTGTGGGGGCGTGCCGATTTGTACAGGGCACAAGTATTCCGAGTCGAACATCTGAGGCGTAGCAGCGACCTCACCTGTTATTACAGTACGTCAACACCATAACTTTCGGTTTTCTGTGTCCAAAAAAAACAGCATATTCTCACCCTGTGGACTCGCCGAGGTCTGATTCCCAGCACCAGGCTGCTCCAGAAGACCCAATTCTTCCAATAACTGCTGAAGGTAGGATAGCAGGTCGTCGGGTATAGCAGCGCCGTATTTGGAATACGCTTTTGCCATGGCCATTGCTCCCCGGCCCTTTCGCGCGCCGTAGAACTTCTGATTGGGGACCTGGTTAATCTTGAAAGTCATCCCTCCGAGCGTCGATACTTCGAATAGAGGATCGAGGATTCCCCTTTTCTCCGTAGGCGCAGCCCAGACCAGGCCTCTCGCGACAAGGGCGGCCGCAGCGACGGAGCTGTGGCGGATTCTCATGATGGGCGGAATGTTAAGTTACCTACGACGAGGGGTGATGGTAGGAGGAGGGCAGGGGAGAGGAGGCGGGTTGTAAACAACGAAGAAAGGGTAGCGGCGGTGCCTGGCTAAGTATTCTATCATCTACTGTATCTTGGTTTATCCTGAGGAGGCACAACAACGTCTTATAGAAACGAGGGACGACACGTAATACACGATGGTGACCAATGTGTTGTTGGTCGGAGCAAATCGGCAAAACAAGATCCGGGCAACGAAGGAAAGACGATGATAATAATAATAATAGTAGTAGTAAGAATTTAATTAACTACAATGAGAATCAAGCGACTATCGACGAGGTCGGAGAAGGGAAGAGAAAATGAATGGTGAAGAGAGAAAGAGAGGGTGGCTAGGCGAAGGTGGTCATCGGCCTAGCGGCCTGAGGAAAGGCTTTTACATATAGCATCCGGTTTCATAAAGATCAGATTGGCAGCCGTACGAGCCTCAGCGGCAACCCAGCTAGGGGAGGAGGAAGGGACGGAAGTAAAGGCGGCCTACAAACGACCTGAGGCGGCTGAGATGGATGTATTGGGTGTGAGAACGGGGCGAAGGTATGCGGCTGCGGAATGGGCCAGGTAGGTAGAGAGAGGGAAGTACTAAGAAGCGGTTATTGTATGACACGATACCTACAAGCTAATAACAACTTCAGTACTCTCTACATGCAAGTATCTCTATTCCTGCCGTTGGGTTCTGCTTTTGTGTTGCGCCGCGTCGGCTGCCTGCGTTTGTGTTTGAGATATTAATGGAAGGTCAGGCTGGTGGCAGATCATCAATGCACAGGTCGCGGTTCTGTAAACATGTTATGCATGTACCAACAGCAAGTCGATCGCTGGGTTGCAAAAGTCAGTGCGCATGCCGGCGACGTTGTATGAATGATGCGGTACCTACTTAAGTATGTTTACACTGCACACATGAAAATGTGGTATGCGTGCCGTATTGCACCCGAGTCACGATGTGGCACGCAGCGAGGCCTGTGACGACAATACCAGAGCATACCTTATCTAGGGACCTGGGCTCACACACAATGCTGAGGTAGTAGTGTAGTTGCAACAAGGAATCGAAATACATTGCTAGCTATTTATCTTTGAGCGGGTAGAAATAGTTGCGACCATTTCAGAGAGATGCAGAGGCTCGCGAGAATATGCAAAACAAGAACCAAATTAGCTACCTAAAGGCATCGTGGTAGGTTGGCGCCTGGATGAACGAACCATGGGCCTGTGCATCGAATCTCAAGCCGCAGCAGGCCTGTCAACTAACTGCAAGGGACCAACATTGTTTTTTTTTTATTGGACATAAGCGCCTTGCAACAGACAGACCCCCGCGCTTAGGATCAACGTCTCATGCAAGATTGAAAGTTCCAACTTCCAACGTCTCCGAAAGGAGCGGACAAGAGAACAGGATACCTAGTCCATGAAGACCATTAGGTCAGGTTTTTTTTATTTATTAATCTAGGTATCCCACGGCCCTTATCTTGTTTGTACCACACACAGTAGGGATGCATCGTACAATCCAAACCAAGCAGATTGGATTCATGCCAAACTCATGCTGGTCGGTAAAGGATCGTACAGCTCACGAATGAGTGCGACATGCATTGGGGGGTGTTGTAGTGAAACCCTACCTGAAGAGCTACCAGTTTCACCTCGTCATGAAGGGCAAAGCACAGCAACACAGAGTCCCGCTCTTCCCGTAGCTCACACAGGGTGAACCTCGACAATAACCACTTCAATGTACGTTGTCAGACAAGAAAAAGCCGATAGGCTTGCACTCATCTTGGCTGGTCCCCCCCCCAAGAGGTCTCGTGGGCATGCAACTCATCTCACGAGCCACGCCTCCATCCAACAACATGACCTCGGGACATAGGTATCACGGCATACTCCACCTCATCAGACACAATGTAATCGCAAGTACAGTAGAGCCATTTTGGTATTACATACATTACTAGTCCACCTCTATTCTTTTATCCCCGGAGCCTTTGGACTTACTATGTATGTTGATTGATTGTGAACCCCTAGTTTTCACAACTACTACCCTGTCCCCCTTCCGCGCAGTCAAACATTGATAGCAAGAGCAGGAGGACTGGGTGTGTATTACATCACTCAAGCAATAACAAACAGCTCAGATCATCTTTTTCTTTTCTTTTCTTTTTCTTTTTTGCTTAGTTCTAGGACGCCGTCCCTTTTAATGCATTCATGTCGCAGAAACCACGACCCACCCCAGGATCTTCTAGGAATGCTGGTGTGAGTGATCGTGCTCGTGCTCGTGGCTATGAGCCGCCGAGTGACTAGATCGTCGGCTCGAGCCGGCCTTGGAACCTGGCCCAGTTGGCAATGTGCAGCAACCCTGATCCACACAATCGTCCACACAGTCTAGTAGACACCCATCACTTGGCTCGAGTTTGACATTGGTTGGGTTGGGCACCGGCGATTGTTGACCGTCCATCGTCACAGATCCCTCTTCCACATGGCTGCAGTTTTGATCCAGGCAAAATTCCGGTTGAATCGTGGCGCTATGAATTCCATAGGCATGAAGACATTTCCGCGCCTGTTTCGCAAGCTTCATGTACCTTGCCGCGCCCTCGTCGGTAATAGGAAAAGCAATCTGTATGTGCAATGAAGCCACCACCTTGGTGTCGGAAAGCTGCCAGACGTGCACATGGTGACAGCTGATGACCCCGGGCAATCCCTGGATATCATCCTTGATATCTTCAAGGTCGAGATGATCCGGTGTCGCTTGCAGGAGCACCTTGGACGTGGCCTTGGTGAGAGGAATGGCCGATTTTAGGATAATGAGAGTAATGAATAACGACACGGCTGGGTCGGCATAGTACCGTCCTGGCCAGTCAGTCAACCAAATAATTAACGCCGTGGCAATAACACCAACGTTGCCGAGCGCATCGCCTAGAACATGAAGGACCATGGCATTCATACCCATGTCCGCATGGTTGTGACCGTGACTATTCTTAGACTTGGACTTCGGTTTAGTATGGTGGTGATCGTCATGAACCCCGGAATCGCTCCTATGATGACCAACAGAGTGGCGGTCGCGCTGGCTCTTAGATACAACATCGGCGTTTTTCCCGTTGTCCTTCCCAATGAGCGGTGTGTTCTCGTCTGCGACTGGGTCGTCACGTACGGCAGTTTCCACCGTAGCATTGTCCTCCACTGAGCTGTCATCGGTCTCATCACTTTGGCTAGATCTATAGATAATATCCTGCCTGAAACTAGCAGGGTGAATATTGACTTCGTCGATGCTCGTAAAGCGGCTGCGCTTAAGGCTGCTGGCGCGTCGACGTTCCCACTTTCGCGAAGAGAAGTTTCGACTGGTATCCGAATGGCCTCCATTGTCTCCACTCTTAGTACCGTGAGACCGGATGTGGTTGGTCCTCTTAGATCCGTAATCCCCAGCCTGCACCCGGGCTACAACCACGTCGGGATAGACATCGGATACGGGTCCATTCTCGTCTGCAGGGTCGTATATAGCTCTGCCTTCCTCGGCAGCTGACACGTCGTCATGTTGGTGGACATGGTCATGGCTGTGATCCGCTCCGTGGTCATGACTGTGGCCGTGACCGTGATCATGTCCATGGCCGCCTAAGACGACGAAACCGACGAGGTTCGAGACAAGACCAAAACAGCCGACAATGAGGATTAACTTCGGGTTGGCGACTTCCTGAGGCTCCACAAACCGGGTCAATGCCTCAAGGATGATAGAAATACAAAGTGCAATTAGGAAAACGGCGTTGAAGAAGGCACCTAGGATCTCGGCTCGCACCCAGCCGTAAGAGAAGCGGTTTGTAGTGGCGCGTTTAACGACGGTGACAGCCCAGAGACCAATAATCAGTGATATGATGTCGTTGAGCATATGGAAAGCATCGGCCATCAGCGCCAGTGAATGAACCATAAAGCCCGATATTAACTCGATGAGGAAGAATGCAACATCAATGGCCAGCATGATGCTGATCCGGGTGGTTTTAGACCACGCCATCTTGGCGATTCTTGCAGTGTATTTGGTCGGCAGAAGGGTCAAGCGCGGGTGGAAATTGGTTCGTTTTCAGGTGGAAGCAGTGTCGTCGCCGATTGTCGAAGATGGAAGCTAGCGCAAAACGAAGGGGGGTGAAGAGGCAATTCGACGAGAGACGGCGCGGCTCGTCTGTGTCGGCGGACTAGTAAATATAAGTACGTTGTTGCAACGTAGAGGCTGGTGGCGATGGGACCAGGTGTCGAGCGTAGCAATAGAACTTGTGTTGAAGCTCTGGACACCCACCGACCAGGGACGGGGGTAGGAATGCCACAAAGTATTGTGTCTATGATAATGAGGTCTGTGCCTGGCTGGCTGGGGATGGGCCAAACAACACTAGAGGTTGTTAGAAACAAAAGAAAAGCGAGGCGATGAGGAGATTGTCGGCGGATAGCCCCGTTCAGGGAGAGTCGAACGGACACAAGGGCGGCGAAGGGCTAATGCAGCCGGGCTCGGCATCTGACTCGGGGAGGGGAAACGGACGATCGTGTCTGTGCGTTCGTTCTCATATCCTGGCCATCTACGTGACATACTCGGACATAGCAGAGGATAAAGAACCGATGACGGCGATGGGCTAGATGGCGACAGTAGGATAGAGAACGTTGGAAGGCTGTGGTAGAGTGTAGAACCATACCTATGTTGAAGTCTGTGATGGTGGCTGCCACTCGCGGCTTGTTGGTGTCAGCAATATTGTTACTATTACCTACAGGTAGCTAGGTAGTGTTGGGTGGTGTCGTCGCAGGCGTCGTCGTAGCGCCGTTAGTGCGCTGTTGCCGAATACGGGGTACCAGATGGAAATATTGATAGGAGCCAAAAGCTCTGATTCTCTAGGTACCGTATTCTACTTCTGCCAGTTACTTCTAGACAGAAGCTACCTACACTACCTACCTCATTAAGCAGCACTACATATTGCATACAACATCCCTTTGGCAACTCACACTTCTTTGTACATATGAAAGAAGCTATATGCACATACCATGCACCAGATCCTTCTGTACCTTGTTCAGGTGGCAGGCACGAGACACACCCATAAGGGGACGAAACAAGGGCAAAAAAACAAAAACAAAAAAAAAGGGGACCTTGAAAATTACCTCACGACGCTACCTAACTTGGCATCGTTATCAGATAAAATGTCAGATGATGGATGGCAGTCAAGTTCATGTGTATCCGGTAGGTACAAAGCTAGCTATGGTCATTATATAATCATTATCTAGACTCATCGATGCTGGTAGCTACCCACTTAGTCTCATCAGCTTTTTTTTTTTTTTTGCCCGGTCCTTACGCTAGACCTACTCTGACCTACTTATATAATACTATTGTATGTAGGTAGCCGAGTGGCTACTTGAGGTAAGTATCTACGTTGTAGACGGTCCAGGGAAGAAATCATACGATTGCCAGGTACCTACTTGTACGTGTGATATGTGATTCAATTTTGAAGCTGTCAGATTGACGTCACGATTTCTTACGTTATACCTATCTACTTGTGCATGCAGTTGAAGGAATTTCGCGGTGCTTGAAATCATGCTTCAAAAGTACTTGGATAGCTAAGTAATCTGACAGGTCAAGTTCAAGACCATGCGGGGAGATTTATGGTGTGCATAAGTAATGTATCACTAGCTTCCGGTGCTAACTAAGTAGCTAGCATTGCCGCGCTGAAGCCGCAGGATGGCACACCTGATTGATAACTAGCCGCCGTCTGCAGAGAAGAAGTTCGCATTTCCGTGCCTTTGTGCTTTTGGTGTTTTATGGTTAATATGCAGAGTACCTAATGTAGAGGTAATTAATGAGCTTATTTAATGAGCGGTATCCCGATTACGCGAGAGACTGGGTCTAGACCTGCGACCGATCAGACGATCAGAGACGATCAACATGTGCGAGGCGCCTCGCTTAAGGAGGAGAGAATAATCGCGCAAATGAACATCAGGTAGATTCAAGGATTATCTGAGAATAACTAACTGATCGAGGAAAAAAGGAAAGAAAAATAAATAAAGAAAAAGAAGAAGAAAAAGAAGAAGAAGTTGGAGGAGTCGTGGCGAATCTCACGGCTGACTGATAATTGGTGAATACCTACCAGGCACTCTAAACAACGGCACAACCCGCTGCAAGATGTCTACCTACGAACTAAGAGGGGATGGTTTAGAGGCAGAGCAAGCGACGAGAAACAATGTCCCATTGCCAAGACACGGCACGGGAAGCCACCGAGCCCTATCATCGGATTCTTCGCTGCTACTTTAACTCGATCGCCTCGACCACCCGTGCTTGTACGGGAGTATATGTGTAGCCATAGGTAGTCGACCGCACCTTATTTCTTTTATACTTCGTTATATATACCTTATATACACAACAGTCGATCGACATCACATTTCCTCGCTTCTGCTCGACACGACTCACTTCACCACGGCCAAGCCATTCATGCGCAAAGCTCGCCAGGCGACTCTGACCGTCGGATAGACGTGCCTATGTCCCATACCGGCCGCAACATGCTATTCCCGTGGCTACGCAAGTATGTACTAGGGAGGTTGGTAGAGAGACCCCGGTATGCTAATCAGAGTTCCGTTCGTCCCACTGGGCCCTGTCCCCTCCTAGGGTAGGTACCTAGGTAGGCTCGGTAGGTACAGCAATCTACCAAGTACCACCAGCAAGTAACATAGAAAAACTACGTCGACCCGGCGGGTAGATATCAAAACCTCTCGTCCAAGGTGTGAACAATGGTTCGCTCTAGGTCACTACCTCCTACTCCTACTCCTACTCCTACACAACCAACTGCAGGTATGGACCCGGTCTAGTCTTACAGCGGTAGCTTTGTCTTGTCTTAGATTACCTGCAGGGCATCACCTACCTACATACCTACAGTGTGAACTACGCCGTCGTATCGACAGGCACGCTGCAAATTCATACGTAGACTTGTATAGAGAGAGAGAGGGAGAGAGGGGGGGGGGGGGGGGGGTAGAAAGCCCGGTTACATTACTGCATGCAACATCGCAGAATATCGGTCAAGCATCGCAGTTTGTACCGAGAGCGGTGGCAGTTGCAATGCAGCCATTTTCGATCACACATTGTCGGAATTCGATCAAAGTAGCAACAGGTATCGAAGAGACGTTTGACGGATACATTGAAATTCTTATGTCTATAGACATAAGACAAGTAAGCCTAAGACAACTAATTATGATATACAAGCAAATTGGACAGCAATACGTAGTACAGCAGACCAGATTCGACCAGGTAGGTACCTAGGCCAGGAGTCAGCATGCCCTTCTTCCCAAGCCTCTATTTCTCTCTCTCCTGGCACAATCTCTCTACCTCCCAAATACCATATCGTCCTAATGAGCCGGGATGTCTTCAATGCCTCGAGGGCCAATATTCGGCCTCTTCTTGATCTCAGCCTCAGGGACACCACTCTCGAGCTTGCGAATGAGATCCTCAGGGTCAAAGTCGACACCGAGGGGGTTCTCGCGCATCTCGGGCCCCGTCAGGAACGCCGTGGTCTCCTCGTTGGTGTCGAAATTGTCCACCTGCGTCTCGAGACGATTGCCGTCCGGGTCGCGGTAGTAAAGGGACGTCGTGACACCGTGGTTCGTGCACCACACCGGGAGAATCCCAAACGCCTTGCGTTGCTTGTAGGCCGTGAACAAGGTCGATAGCGTGGGGTACGTGAAGGCGACGTGGTGCAGTCCTGCGCTCTTCTCGACTTTCCCCGGTAGGCCTGGCATTCCGATGATGGCGACACGGTGGTGCTCTTCGTCGTACGTGAGGAACGTCATGGAGTCCGTCTCGAAGCTGGCTTCGGCCCCGAGAAATGTCTTGTAGAACTTGGCCATGGTTGACACTTGTGGCGTTTGGAGCACCACGTGTGCGAGGGCCTTCGGGGATAGCACCTTGCTTGGCTTCGATTCGGTAGTCATTTTTTCAGAGGGTTGAATGTAGTAGATGATTTGGTATCGTCCAATGTGAGACTTGGTAGGTGATATGTTCTATAATAACGGTAGAAGGCGTGGTGTTGTCTTTAGTATCTTGTAAGTGATGAGCTCAGATGGCATTCATCTTGTCGCCAGCCATGCTTTATATATGCATTTCTCATCTCTGTAACTCCGAACGATCAATCAATTGGCCAATCTACCATGCTATCCACAGTGTTCTTCATCCTTCCGCTCAACCTGCTCTGTTCTCACGAATGCTGTCGCGAGCAGCGCGGTAGCTTAGGTAATTCGCGCGCGGGCTTGGGGTCCGTCCCCGGCAACTACAGTAGGTCCACATTGGCCCGAAGCTCGATCTCCGATGTTATCGCCAATGATTGATAGATCCACCGTCCGACCGTCCTTACAGTGAGTACCTAGGTAAGAGACGATAAGTTTACCTAATCTTGGCGTTGTCATTCAAAAGCCACAAGACGGTAGCTTTTCGTAAGCCGCGCGGATGGCATCAATCCTCACTCGTTATTACGGTAGTAAGGATCAGTGTAGCTATGGATACGCCGATGATTAAACGCTTTCTTAGATGACCAGTAAAATAGAAATTTCGGCGGTTATCGCGAATGATGATCCCGGTCGACTGTAAAGCTTTTGCAAATATCACTGGGTCTTTTCCGTGAATCCGTACAGACGTCATTGGTATAGCCCTTCAGCAAACACTCGGCGCTTCGGAGATGGACTAATACGCGAGGCAGCATGCATGGGCTCACCAGCAAGTCAAGATTTACCAAATACATGTTCTGGCGAAGAGATGTAAGTAAGCGTGTCTGATAGCCGGGTAAGTAAAAAATTATTGGCCCAGAAAGCCACACTGAGAGAAATCGGACAGGGCCGCATTGAGGTCAAAGTTGGAGTAACGATGGTCTTTAATGCTATCGCGTATTTGAGTCATGGTGATTCGTGCTTGGTCAACATGCATGATGAGATTGGAGAGTCTTCACCGCTGTCAGCCAAGTCAAATCCGAATACCTATTACTATCACGGAATGCCACCCTGCGGTTTTTTCTTTCTTTTTTTCGGAGACGGGGGAATCATGTTGGCTCCGGCTTCAATTCAGAGATTACAGACGCGGACGGTTCCCAATTCCACATCGCTGCTTGAGGCCTATGCATATTTAGCATTGACAAAGACAATTGCAATCATTTGAGCCCAAGCGAGTTCCAGAACCACACGGCGTCCTCTAGTGATCTTGTGCTGGGTTCCTGTACATCCCCATCGGAGCCGGATAGGTCAGAGCTCGGACAAGCAAATACGTACGAATTTTCTTCCAGATATGGAAACTGGTCTAGAAAACCCCTGGCCTCATACGAGCCAATACGGCTACCTGTACTTGTATGATGCTTTCAGAGCCTCTCGGAACAATCTTAGAGAGTCCTCCGCTGTCCCGACGCAGCTGTATTCAGAGCTTTCCGTGATCTCTTTCGTGCCGAAGAGGGTCGCATAGCTGGATGGGTCATTTCTTGGCTCAAGGTGTACACTGAAATTGGCTTAGCGGTAAGTAACGTGGAGGTATAGCAGATTGGTTAGAATGACGCCTTCCGTGTTGCCACAGCCATGAGATGTAATATGCATGCATCCCATGCAGTGGTAGGCTAGGGGTATAAACTCCGAGACGTTAAATTCTCCGAACGGCTGGAAGGCAATGAATTCAATGATAGCTTGAATTTTAATGTTTCTGTCTTTGGTGTCGACTGGTTAGCTTTCCCTTCTTGTATGAAATACTTATATATAAAGTCGCAGGTTGTTGCCGAGCAAAATGTGGTCAGTTATTAGCCTTACCCGCAAGAGGGACAATCAAAGTAACGTTCACGATTCCCCATCCGAGCATCTGGAAAGGAGATAACGGGGCAGTCTCCCAATGGGGTTCGGAGCCGACCTTCTGGCCACGTTACTCGGTAGCTTCGACTGGACTCGGCATGCGCGTACCATACGAGCTAGAATCTCCATGTCGCATGCTGGCGAAGATTTAAGATCCATTTCAGTAGCCGCCAAGGGATTCGTACCCAGATATGACTGTTCTTCGAAGCATCGGTGCATGCCCAGAGGGCACATCTCCACAGCACTCGGGCGGAGCGGTTGCGTATAGCTGGGGCTCGAAGTAAGGTCTGAGACTGGAGGATAAATTGTATGTTGCGAGATGGTAGGACTGCATACGCTGGTCTTTCTATCACGATGGGATGCATAATGACTGAGATGGTGCAATATCAGACATATCTAATAGTAATTAGGTAGTAAGTAATACTGGGATCATTAGGCTTATAGATGACACCAAACATCTGCGGTTCCGGTCATATAGAGATATTCGTCGTACAACATGAAGTTCTTGAGTTGGTACTCGGCGTGTTATGACTATGATGCGTGTTCTCAGATGGCGTTTGATGTCCAAAGTTGTATGGTGAACTGTTTCATCGACGATATCTCTGGGTACCAACCAACGCTCTGATTCATGGAAAGACTTTGCAGTCACGTCCGTGGTTCAAGCAACGACAGCCCGCAGTGAGCTGGCGGGGGCTTACTGTACAGCCGACTCGAACAATACAATGTGGATTGCTTCACTGGCCTCGACTTCATAGTTCAAGTTAGGAGACGCGTTACAACCTTGGAAGCATTAACCTACTTAGTAAGTATGTTGATAGTTGGCCTTACAGTTGGTACGTAACCGGACTGCCTCACCCGGTGTGGGTGGGTTGTTGATGGAGATGTGACAGGATGAAGATGTTACCTACCGAACCCACCTAGCTTACCCTACCTCCTAATGTACTATGGCACCATGTACTATGGTACTATGTAGGTAGGCGGATTCTGCAGACGTTGCATGGCAGATCAGATCTCTCTCCTCTGCTCTCTCTCCATACCTACCAATGCCTCCGTATCATGTATTTCCTACTCTTTACCTACTACTAGTACGTCCTGCTCCAATAAAATGATGTACGTTTACATTTCGAGTAGGGAGGTACCGTGCACAGCGCGATACTCACATATATCTACCTACAAATCTACATACAGTAACACTCTCAGTTACGTATGGACGTGAGCAATTTGGTGTGGGTGATATCATAGTGCCAGATACAGTACATCAATATTTACGCACTGTATTTTCTAGTGACCCTCCACGCTGCATTAGTGAGCGCTAGTGAGTGCCAGTGAGTGCCTAGGGCAGAATAGGTTGCCTAAATGAGAATCCGGTACCCAATCAGCGACTTCTCGGGCCGTGTTGCCGGGTCTAAAGGGTTCCTACCATAGATTTGCCAGGCATCGTAATTCAGCTTGCTTGGCGATAAGGTATTCCATTCGACCTGCCCGCCTCAGCTACAATCCCAAGGCTTCCTCGACGCCATCCCCATCATACATACCCCATCTTGGGTGCTCTGTACATACTCAATACCTCCTCAGTACACATGTAGGTAGATACTTACCAACGTGATCCGTCCACTCGGTGCTCGGGACATGGCTCCTCACAGCTTCACAGCATCTCACATGACATATTACCCAGATTGATCTTCAACTGGCTCGTTGACCATGTCGAATGAGGACCGCTGAGTGCCGAAAGCAGTCTTCTGCCCAACATGGAATGAATCCTTTGGATTTGCCGCTAGCCGAGCGTGATTGATGATAACGCCTTGCTTGGAAAAGACGCGTGCCTATAGGTGTAGATAGGCATGCTACTACTGCACTCAGTACGTAGTCGCATGAGACGAAATCTGTTACTGGCGGCCCATTCGGATGTTTCGCCTATCTCCAGCACGTTATGCAGGGATTCCAAGTCATCGATGGCTAGCTCAACCAGGTCCGGCATTGCTACGTTTCAGTAGCACTACTACGCATGTCCTTTCTCCATCCCACTCGGAACTTGCCAGGAACTGCTACTAAGTACCATCGTTAAGTGTCCTACTTATGGTGTGAATGCTGGTTGACACATTTGGCATGATCATGAGGGAAGCGACATCATCATAGGCTGCTTAACCCCAGCGACGAACCCGTTGAAATATGCTCTCACACACAGACTCTGTGCGAAGGCATAGCCATAGCCCGTCCAGCCCAATAGAACGAGTCCTCGTATTACTCTAATTAGTAATTATATGTCCTTTAACTCCTCATTCACACTTTGAAGCCTGCCCTACCTTTACTAACAAATACTATCCCTAGGCCTTATCCACTTGTAGCGACAGTAGAAGAAGAGGTTCTCTTCTACTACCTAGGTAGCTGAAACGTTCGCCGCTTACCTACGCAGAGGTCTCTTGCCATGGCCGAATCAACAGCTACTATGGTATCATTTTTGAACTCTCAGCCTAATGAACGCTCCACGTTTGCCGAAGGAACCCCCCACTCTATGTATGTACATGGACGCGCTCATATGTCCCAGGACCAGAGTCAACCTCCACCCGGTCCGTCAACGCCGTGGCTATAACCTGGCATGGGTGTTAATATATATCTCTTATCGGCTTCATCGCCCTCACTTTTCTGCGAGCCTAGCTTGGATTTGAGCCCTATCTTGTCCATCCTCCTCCACATCACGGTGTCTTTTCGGCCCCCTCTACTCTGACCAGTCTACAAGTGCAGATCATGGTCAGGTTTCCTCCTCCAAGTCAGCCTCTCATGAGCGGTGAGTTTCCTATCGAGATAACTCCATCGTCTCTGCAACCCTCAACCTCGCCCGGCGCTGTATCGCCCCAAGATCTCACAGCACGCCACCCCCAACTACTTTCGTAATTTGTGACATCTAGAAACTCTTCGGGTCTATGTTCACGTCACGCCTCGGGTCATACTATAGCGGAGTCTTTGCCCACCTTGGCAGATGCCCGCAAACTCACCAGGTGTTTTGGTTATATAGTAGTCATATGTTTCTCTTCGTCTATTCACATTGATATCATTCTAGTACTATAATACCCTATTCAAGCCTCTACTTTGTTTGGAGACCAAGTTGCTCCTGTTGAGCTTTCCTATAAGTGACGCCTGCCTACCGCCTTTTCTGGTTCATTCTTCGCCATAACAGCGTATAATATCATTGAAGTAGGGCATCTATTGCAGCCTTGTTGACTTGGTGGAACTCTTTAAAATGTCGTCCATGACAATGGAGCCCCTTGACGACCAACAATATGAGGCATCATATCCTCTCGCCTCACCCTCTGATATTAGTGGATCCAACGCAACTCCAGACACCGAATACTCGCCTCCTGACAGCCCGTTTCCTAAGCAACAGCTCTTGAATGACAGCCGATCAGTAGCGAGGAAAAAGTTGGAGTCTCTAACGACTAAGGAAAAGGTATGAGTTATGAGCAACTCACCTCAGTATCGCAAGCTAATTGTGCTGCAGGTTTCTCTTCTTACCGCTGCAGACTTCTGGAGGACTAAGGCTATCTCTGAGAAGGGCATACCGGCAATCAAAACTAGCGATGGACCAAACGGGGCTCGCGGTGGCATCTTTGTTGGAGGCACAAAGGTTAATACGACTACATCTTCATCATAAAATCAGTATTGTTAACACTGTTGAACGTAGGCAGCTCTATTTCCATGTGGCATATCCCTAGCAGCAACCTGGAATAAAGACCTACTGTACCAGGTTGGCCAGCATCTGGCTCGTGAAGTTCATGCAAGATCAGCTCAGGTTCTCCTTGCCCCGACTGTTTGCATGCACCGACACCCGTTAGGCGGCAGGAATTTCGAATCATTCTCAGAAGACCCTTTGCTCACTGGAAAGCTAGCCTCTCAGTACATCAAGGGGCTTCAGTCGAAAGGGGTTGCTGCCACTATCAAACGTCTGCTCATGTTCATCCCAAAAGTCGCCGGACATAGGCTAACCTAGTGCAGATTTCGTCACGAACGAACAGGAGACACATCGCCTGACTATCGACTCGTTAGTAATGGAGCGGCCTTTAAGAGAGCTGTATCTACGTCCTTTTGAGATCGCTGTACGGGATGCAAATCCATGGGCTGTCATGTCATCTTACAACCTTATCAATGGTGTTCATGCCGATATGAATCATCATACACTGAAAGAAATCCTGCGAGGGGAGTGGGGCTATGATGGGTATGTATCAATCTACGAGGTTCGAGCTTTTCATTAAGAGACTTTCCCAGGACGGTCATTTCGGATTGGGGAGGCACCAACTCAACAGTAGAATCAATCAAGGCAGGATGCGATATCGAGTTCCCCTACTCGACTAAATGGCGCTTCGATAAAGTCTTGAAGGCTATTGAGACCGGAGAGCTCACTTTAGGGGAGGTTAATGCAGCTGCAGAGAACGTGCTCACACTGGTCGAGCGGACGAAGGGCGGCGACATGTCGGCCGAAGAGCCAGAAAGGGAAGATGATAGAGATGACACCCGTGCACTTATCCGCTCAGCTGGTGCTGAAGGCCTGACGTTGCTGAAGAACAAAGGCGCAATACTACCCATTGATCCGGAGACATCCAAGATTGCTGTTATTGGGCCCAATGCTAACAGGGCTATTGCAGGCGGTGGTGGTAGTGCTAGTCTCAACCCTTATTACAACACGCTTCCTCTGGATAGCATCAAGCAAGCTGCAAATGGGGAGGTGATATATGCTCAAGGATGTCATATTTACAAATGGCTCCCAGTAGCATCACCCTTCTGCACCGATAAGGCCGGCAAGCCTGGTGTGACGTTAGAATGGTTTAGCGGCGACAAATTCCGTGGCGATGTTATTGTCACGCAACGCAGGATCAATACAGATCTTTTTCTATGGGATTCAGCCCCGCTGGATCAACTAGGACCCGAATGGTCAGCTATTGCAACAACGTACCTCACACCTACTTCTTCGGGGAAGCATACCATCAGTTTCATGAGCGTCGGTCCCGGCAAGTTATATCTTGACGGGAAATTGGCGCTCGATCTATGGAACTGGACTGAGGAAGGCGAGGCAATGTTTGACGGCTCTATTGATTATATGGTCGACGTTGATATGACTGCCGGCACGGCCGTTGAGTTGCGGGTGGAGATGACGAACGAGCTTCGTCCCGTCTCGAAGCAAAAACAGTTCAACATGACGCACAAGTATGGTGGATGTCGTATTGGATTCAAGGAAGAAGACCAGGTCGACTACCTTCAAGAAGCTGTGAACGCCGCCAAGGAAGCCGATATCGCCGTTGTTATCGTCGGTCTTGATGCCGAGTGGGAGTCGGAAGGTTACGATCGGAAGACGATGGATCTACCCTCCGATGGGAGCCAAGACAGACTTGTACGGGCCGTTCTCAAAGCTAACCCCCGGACGGTCGTCGTTAACCAGTCTGGTTCTCCGGTGACTATGCCTTGGGCAGACGACGTTCCTGCTATCATCCAAGCCTGGTACCAGGGCCAGGAAGCTGGCAATGCTTTGGCTGATGTCCTATTTGGTCTACGCAATCCAAGCGGCAAGCTTCCGGTAAGACTCTCATTTTGTTTCGTGTCAACCCCTTTACAACACCGCCTTACTAATCCCAACAGTCAACTTTCCCTCGTAGACTCGAAGACACCCCAGCGTATCATAATTGGCCCGGGGAGAATCTCCGCGTGCTATACGGAGAAGGGCTCTACATCGGGTACCGACATTACGACAAGGTGAAAATCGGCCCACTCTTCCCCTTCGGCCATGGCCTCTCATACACGACCTTCGAGTACGGCCGCCCATCCCTCAGCCACAAAGTCCTGACGTCGTCGGCCTCGATCCATCTCGTCATGGCGGTTACCAACACGGGACCTGTCGCAGGTGCAGAGGCAGTGCAGATTTACGTCCAGGATGAGAAGTCGACGCTCCCTCGTCCCGAGAAGGAACTTGCGGCGTTCGAAAAAGTCTCCCTCCAACCTGATGAGACCAAGCATATCACGGTGCCCCTGGATAAGTACTCTGTGGGATATTATGACCCGGCCAAGGCGGCGTGGATTGCTGAAGAGGGCACTTTCAAGGTGCTTATTGGTTCTTCTGCTGCGGATATTAGGTCAGCTCCCCACCCCAACCCTCTCTTCACTTTCCTCCACCTTCTTTAACTTACTTCACCCCCTTTTCAATTGTATTCAGCCAAGCGCAATAAGTCAGAGGTTTGGGGTTGCTAACGCGTCTCATGTTTCTTAGACATTCCATCTCGTTCGAAGTTAATGAGTCGTTCACCTGGGTATTCTAATCGAATCCATATGAGGCTGTCATTGTCCCCCTTCTCTCTATATATTTCCGAAATTCAAGTATATGATTCTGGTGACGTCGAGATCTTGGGGTCTGGCCCTGGGGATTTAATTAGAGAAGGCAAGGAGCAGATGAATGGAGAATAATTCTGATCAAAGAAGAACGAGCTGTCACCTGTTGTGTTGTGGTATAGCTTGGATGTTTAATACCCTCCTTTTTTTATATCCTTGTTTTTGGTGTCTTTTGTTGGTAGCTAGGTTGCATGGCTATGGTGGAGTGGTATGATTGAATGGAACTGGGCACAACTTTGGCAGATTGGTTTATCGTTGGCTATCATATGGCGATGGCGAAGAGTTTATACTACCCAATATAACCCCTCCTGAACCGAAGTTAGAAGTTAGCAACCAAGACAATAACGCAGAACCTCAATGGGGTATAATGTCGGAGCCGTCGCCTATGACTACACACATTTCATCTTGATCGTAAGCTTTCGAAGTCTCGCATCATAATTCTTCTTTGGTTCTATTCTTGCCCTCACTTCCACTCTTGATTATCAATTTCATTGTTAGATACATGTCAGTTGCTATGCTCACAGACTAGTTGGACGTAAGTATTAGTAGCTAATGGCTGTATAGATTCAATTCTCATAGCACGTGTTGCATAGTAAGTGTATGATAACTGGTATCTAACTAGCTTCATTAGTCCAAGGGGTTAAGGAAGGAAATGTGAATAGAACATGGTTTTTCCTAACTCCCAGATACGCAGACTCTGTAACTGAATTCGACGCTACAGGAATGGCGGCGACCCCCTATTTTGCTAATTCACTGAAATAAGCAAACCAGCGTTCTGTAACAGTGTGTTAACCTGGGCCTAGCTAATACTGATACTGAGCAGAGTGATGTCTCATGGCCGCCTATGAATATCTTAAATCAAGTTTAGATTTGAGTTTGGTATATTAGAGAAAGCTCTATTTGTTGGGATATCATTAGAATTTTGAAATAATGCTGTGAGGGTTGTGAGTGAGGTAAGGGGAAGGAGCAGAAAATACCTTCATGGGCTACTTAAAGCTCATCCGTTGTTCGACAAGGTGAATGTTTTATGTTTTAGGGATATTACTATCGAGAACAGAGCGGAATTCTTAGATGAATTTGAAAGAGTATATATATATAACATGATTTTTTCTAGAGAAACGACTTGTATTTTTATCATCTTGCTGTGAGACACCAAAGCCACTGTAGGTGCTGTAGGCACACTGTGGATACAGTGGATATAGTGGATGAAGACAGGAGCTGAAGCCTAGCCTGGCCCAGCTCAACCCAGCCAACGCATCGTCATCCACTTCGAGTTAATACTATGTACCTGGGTATGTACCTAGGCATGTACATGGATGTTACCTGTCAAAGCTGATATAGCTTCTTCTACCAGATCTACCTTACTGCAGTTCCCGGGGCGCATGAACTGACCATATGCCTAGGCTTCTTAATATAACAAAAATCCCTAACAAGCAAATTCTCACCTGGCCCGGCCAATTGATCCCCGTCCGTCGCACCCGGAAAGAATCCGCTCCCTATCGATCGATTCGCCATACTCCACATCATCCCTTCCTAGGCGCCTTATCACATTGATGGCTGCCCAGTCGGGACGTAATGGCCCGGCCATCATATAGGACCTACGGGTCTCCCGCCTACTCTGCCGCACACCACGACCCCGGCGCTTCCATCTGGGACGAGATTATGGCAGCCGGAACGAGTCTCGTGCGACGGCTGCGGGCCTACGGGAATGGCCGTGGGAGGCATTCGGCCTGGAAACTCGCCGTCAGGGGAGGCCACCAGCTGCGACGCAACTTGGTGCGCCGCCGTCTCCTCAGCTTCCCGCATCTACTGGTCGCGCTATGGGTCTTCGTTCTGCTCTGGGGCGAGAGGTGGACGTTTGCGAGTAAGGTGAACAGCTGCGACTGGGACCATTGGGAAGATTGGGTAAGTTGAATTGTCTCTCTTCTGCACCTCCTGACTACGACGTCCTATCGTGCCTTGGGGAGGAAAGGGCCGAGATATAGGAAGAGGAAATCGTAGTTGCGGCCACTTGGCACTGTCGGATCCTAGCTAACCAGGACACGACGGATAGCCACCCAGTGCAACACCCCATCGACTGGTTTTCGTCGCCGATCCTCAGATCATCGATCCTCATTCATACCCAGGGCGGCCATGGCCACTTAACCCTCTTACAATGCGCATTACCGACAACTACATGAGCAGGTCCTACACGCAAGTACAGAAGATCTTACATCCGGACACAGTCATGTTTCTAGGTGATTTATTCGATGGCGGGAGGGAGTGGAAGACGGCACATGGAGACTTTGCCGACCCGGAATGGGCCAAGGACCATCGGCCCGCCGACGAGAAGAAGTACGTGAAGCAGTGGAATAGAAAGTACGGCGAAAAATACTGGTTGAAAGAGTACGCAAGGTTCGGCCGGATATTTTTCGATAAGTGGATATGGGGAGGGACTACATCTGGTCCGCACCAGCGAGGCCGTAAACTTATTGCAAGCTTACCTGGCAACCACGACCTGGGCTTTGGGGCTGAAGTCAAGCTGCCGGTGAGGCATCGATTTAATGCTTATTTTGGTGAGACAAACAGGGTCGATGTGATTGGAAACCACACGTTTGTATCCGTCGATACAGTTTCTTTAAGTGCCGATACTTCCAACATGAAGAACCAAGTCGACTTGGGCCAAATCTACGGTCCAGTAAATGATTTCCTCGACGAGGTCAAAGCAAGAAAACGCCGTGCTGTGCAGAAGGAACTGCGGTTCTGGCGGGGAGATGTCGAGGAAGTGGTTCTTGAACACAAGGTCGAAGAACTGGAAGACGCAGATTACAGCAACTTACCAACCATGGACCCAGGCGAGGGTGCATCTGACTTCCCTACGATTCTGTTAACTCATGTCCCATTATATCGTGAGCGTGGCACTCCATGTGGTCCGATGCGCGAACATTGGCCGCCCACCAACCCCCCCAAGGGACAAACGGGTCCCGTGATCCCAGACCATCGAAACGCCATCAGCGTATCGGGCGGGTATCAATACCAAAACGTCCTTAGCGACGAAGATTCAATCAAGCTGATCAAGAGCATCGGCAACGTCATTCATGTTTTCTCAGGCGACGACCACGACTACTGCGAAGTTGTTCACTCACCAGAAAAAGAAAACGTGCGCGAAATTACTGTTAAGAGCTTCAGCATGGCCATGGGGGTACCAACTCCTGGCTTCCAGATGGTCTCGCTGTACAACCCGGTCGATGACCAAGGGAAGCCCCTCCCCAGCTCCACAGGCCGGACAATGCAGACGCACCTCTGCCTCCTCCCTAACCAGCTCTCCATGTTCCTTACCTATGCTATCCTTGGAGTCCTAACTATTCTGGTGCTCGTAGCCAGAGCGTTTCTCGTGCCGCTCCTCAATCTGCAGCCTTTCGCCCTCGAACCGATGCATCACCCCCCTTCGGCTGTGCTCCCCGTGTTTAAGGCTAAGATGGACGCAGACGACGACTACGACGCCCTCCACAACGATTCGACGTCGTCCTCAGGCACGGCGTCGAATAATCTACCGCTAGCCCGCTTCTCGTCAACGCGGACGCGGGACCAGTGGCAAGGGCAGCAGGCGAGAAACGGAACGCCACCGACGACGAAGAACGGCGGTGGCGGCAACAAAAAGACAGGAGCAACAGGTGGGAAATGGGGCTGGGCCCAGAATAAAGGCCCTAAGATCCAGATCCGTAGAGATAACACGTACTTTGATGGTGACGATGACAAGATGGCGTGGAGACCGGCTTCTTCTTATTCGGGGTTATCCGGGAGGAGAAGACGGAATACTACCGCTGCGTTCAGGGTCGTCCTGGCCGAGATGTGGACTACGTGTTGGCGGACGGCGTGGATGGTACTTTTGTTTTATGCATGGCTTACTTGGCGTGGATAAAAACAAAATGGAAATATATCTCACTTTTCTACTTCTGATATCTGTTTGCCTTTGTTTCTGGCCCCCTCTCCCCCTCCCTTTCTTTTCTATCTTTTTTTTTTTCCCGAGTCTTAATGTATAAGAAACGCTGGGATGGATATACTATGTAATACGGATACGAAACAAAAAAAGGGTGTTTGGTCTACTTGCCTACCTATCTACTTGTATAGCTAAGGGGAAGAATTTAATAGCGGAATAAAGAGACGGGGGAAACAGGAAAACTTGTATCATTATATCATCGAATTATTGCTGAAGTCAGTCAGTCAGTTAGTTAGTTATTGCTCGTTCTATTTGGCGAGGCATGGCATAACGTAACGTAACATAGGAGAGAGAAAGGGGAGAGAGGAGAGGAGGACGCGCGCAGGGCACTTACTTGGCTTGATTTTCATTCATGTGCATAGATACGCAGATAGATGTGCATGGGAAATGGAGTAAAGTTCTTATCATTACTATTTCGTTTATTTTGTTCTTTATGCTTGCTGTTGTGTTGTGTTGGTATTGGTGTTTTGTTTTTGAATTTGATATCTTGATAGTAGGGATTGAGTCATTGATACTGAATTCATCTAGAGAAGACATTCCGTCAATAAAAATAAAGGACTATATTCATATCTGCGCTTCGAGTCCTACCCACGCGGCATATCTTAAAGCAATGCCTAAAAAAATTTTTTTAAACGTAGCGAGCCAAGGCATTGTCCGTATAGATGAGTACGATCTAAGGCGCTCTCCTTTAACTTCATCCTGTGCAATAGCTTCGTCCCTTTTGTCTAGTTTGGTTGGCAACTCAGAGAGCGCACCTGGACATAAACATGGGCGTAGAGATGGAAGTGCGAGGGATCACGGACAGTGAGGGCATTGTCTTTTAATTTGGGTGGGGATTGTGATTGCCACGAGAGTATCCCCGGGGTCTAGGAGGGTATCCGCCACGGAATCCTCCCAAGTAACTGAGATTATACAATCAGGCGGAGAGAAGAGACGCCAGAAACTAGATCTATCTGTAATACCAAAGGCATTGCGTTGCAAAGCAATCATGAAAAAATATCTTACCGGTTTAAATCAGAGCTCAAATGACCTATCTAGTAGACACACTTAGAACTCATCATCGATTATACTAAGAAGTCCGTCATTCACCTAGCTATTCGCACCCGAGTCAATGTCAAATCAAAACAAGACGATAACACCACGTTGGATTCAATATTCAATGGTTGATTCTATTCGACTAATGTAATATCAACATTGATAATGACGACGACAAGACTAGAACAGCCCAGAGATCTCTACCCAAGTCATGCCATGATACAGTTATATAAGACTTTCCCTCTAGGCAGGATGAACAAACAGGTAGGGAGGTAGATTCTGACACCTGGTTGTTTTAAACGTAAAAAGCCAGCTTTGTGGCCATGTAGATTGTGTCGCGCTGTACCGACTAATGATGAAACGGTGACCGACGTGGACTGTTACCACTGCGCGATGGAGGACGAGCCTCGACCTTAAAAAAATAAACTCCGAATAGAGATGGCCTTGCTGGCCTTTGGTTTCCCTGTGAACTTGGCCGCCCAGCCAAAAAAAAACCCCCCAGCCTAGTGTCCAGTTGAATAATGTCCCCGCCTTGAACCCTTGTGCCCCGTAATTCCAATGTACTCCGACCTGTCCAACTCCGGCGCTGATAAATTGATAAGTGTATTTTATAAAAGACAAAACATATGCCGGATTATAAAGGTATATCGGGTAACGATAAAAGTATTGTCAAACATTTGGACAAAGTAACGTGAATAATCGCCAAGAATGCAAGTCGTAAGAAGTCGAGAGGCCACATCAATAGCTAAAGTCGACGTTGCTCAGTCCTAACTCGCGAACTGCTTTATCCTCTTCCGATTCGCTGTTTTCCGTGTGATGCCCTGTCGTTTGTATCGTTTGTATACTCGAATCAGTCGCTGTTGAACCTGTTCTCGAAGGTTCCAGCTCATGCTCCGTCGGTGGAATACCGCTATCAGCGAACCCTTCGTCACGCAGTTGTTGAAAGCTCCAGCTTGGTTCAAAACCCTTACTCTTCCACGCAAGGTGTACCCGTTCATACATCTCGTCGATCTGTTCAAGACTGATCTTGCTAGTTTCGAAAACCATACAATAAACGAAGATGGCCCCTAGGACACAGAAGGCCCCCCAAAGAAAAAAGACCTTGGAACCGAGAGAGGCATATCCAGTTCCTTCTTCAACTAAGAATGGCGTCCCGTATGCGATGCCAAAATTGAGTAGCCAATTGGAAGCCGTGGAAATGGACATGGATTTGGCTCGAACCTTGAGGGGATAAATCTCTGAAGTGACCACCCAGGCGACTGGGCCCCAAGATGCGGCGTAGAAGAAAACGAAAAAGGAGAGGAAAACAATAAGTAGTTTCGCAACCAGCCCCTTCATATCGGAAGCCACAGTCGAGAAGATGGCAATAACTAGTTGACATATGGCCATTCCAATCGAGCCGACGATTAAAAGCTTCCGACGGCCCCAGCTTTCGACAACGAACAGGCCGGGAACAGTAGAGACGACGTTGATGACGTTCAAGACAAGAGAAATCGTGAAGGGGTTATTAACGCCGGCACCGAGAAAGAATGTGGTCCCATAATACATAATGAAGTTGATACCAGTGAGTTGCTGGAGCATCTGAAGCCCGCAACCTGTGAGAATTCGGCGGCCAAGGTGTGGAGATCCCGTAAAGACGTCGCGGTATGATGCGCTGCCGAGAGCGAGTTCGTATTCATGGTTGGCTTCAATCTCAGCAAGCTCCTCCTGAAGGGCTGGATGTGTAATATCAAGACGTCTTAAACGACTAAGAGCGAGACCAGCTGCGAGTTTATCACCACGTTTGATGAGATATCGCGGTGTCTCTGGCAAGATGAGCAGACCAAGACTTAAGACTACGGCCCATGTGAGTTGAAGGCCGAAAGGAATCTGATAGGCAGCAGCGCCTGGTATTTGATATGTTAATTGGTTCACAATCGAAGCGGCCAATAGACCAATGGTGATGGAGAACTGATATGCGCAAACTAGTGTCCCGCGAATCCATTTGGGAGCCATCTCGGACTGATAGAGCGGAACAAGCACAGACACGGCGCCGACTCCAACGCCGGCGAAGAATCTAGATGGTTCATGTGAATACAAGGACCTTCAATATAGACATGCCTTAGTCCGAGTAGAGTACATACCTCCCGGCCAATAATAACGGAAGAGCATCGGCGGTAACCTGAAATATCACACCAAGAATGAAGACGCCGATGGAGGCAATGATGGATAAACGGCGACCTATCCAATCGCCAAAGGGAGCGGAGATCAAGGCGCCAGCAAAAGTTCCGGCACTGAGGATGGCTACGGTGATGGCGATCTGGTCGGGTCGGAGATCGAGCTCGCCGTCCTCGTCGACAGAACCGGTGCTGAATTGATCCCTAAACGATGTCATGGCGAGGATGCCATTGATGGTGCTTGTACGGGAAACAGTGTCAGCAGCGCATGGCGACACGAGAGAGAAGGGACGCAGCATGATGGAGGACAAAGCGGATGAAAGAGGAAATGTATGCTCACCCCGTATCATAGCCGAACAGAACACCGCCGGTAGCGACGAAGAGACCGACCATGATGGCGGGCGCAGAGGACCCGGCGACATTGTCGGGTTTGTGCCAGCCCATGGCAATAGCCATGGTGAATGGTGTTGGAACGTCAAGCCAGCGTAGTGGGTGATGTGACGGCGTGATCTCAGGGGTTGAGGAAGGGAGAGGAACGGGGTCCGGGTTGAGGTCGAGGTCGAGGTCGAGAACTCGGGTGGAATTGACGGGCTCGCATGGACGTCGGGTCGACTCGGTAGAAGTAGAGGTTGAGGTGGAGGTTAAGGTGGAGGTTGAAGTTGAAGTTGAGTTGGTAGTGTCGAAGAGATGTGGGTATAACACGGCGAAGGGAGAGAAACCTGGAGAGAACCTAGTGTGAGGCCTCGAGTGGTCGGGTGGAGAAGTCGACAGTTAGGACGTGGAGTTTGGATGGGTGGATGGGATGGGATGGGATGGGATGGGTTGGGTTGGTGGGTGGGCGCTGGGCGAGAGAAAAGGCGGGAGATGTCGAGGATGTGAGAGGAGCGGGCGAGCGACAGCAGAGGCCCGCCTAGAGCAGCAGCAGCAGCAGCAGCGGCGGCGGCGGAGGGCGGCACACACAAGGTCAGTCGGTCAGCAAAGACGGCCAAGAGCAAGGATCCGCCAGGATCAGCCAGCACCAGCAGCACCCACGCTATGTACTTACGCTCCCTGTCCTGTCCTGTCTGCTGATACCTACTTTAGCTAGTAGGTAGGTAGGTAGGTCTGCCCTGTAAAGCACCTCCTGTAGGTACCTGCTAGGTACATCTGTAGGTATGTAAGGTACCTAGGTATTGGAACTTGAACTGGTCGATAGCGTGCTACAGGTGCCTAGACTAGGGACAGATAGTTGGGTGCATACCTAGCGCAGCGTACTGGCTGGGTACATACATACATAGGAGGTACTGTAGGTACCATCGACTCGCCAAGATCCCTAATGCCATGCTTTGATTGGCTCTAGGGAACAAAGACGGCGTCTTTATACTTACCTAAGAACTTAAGCGAATGAGCCTAGCGAGCCAGGTAGGAAATACTCTGCCTGTTCAAGCAAGTATCTTGCATCGAGTAGAATGGACAGTGGACAGATACAACACCACAGCTGATTCAGACTGACTTAAGCAGCATCTTAGGTATCATAAAATCACGAGGCTTCGTCAGAAAGATAAATGATAGGTAGGGAACTATGTATGTCTAGAGGACGTGTAGTGACCCTAATGACTTACCTACTTCAACACTTACATAGTAGGTACATATTTACATGTACCTAAGTAGGCTGGCGGATGGTGATGGTGATGGGGATGGTGATGGGGATGGGGATGGGGATGGGGAAAAAGAATCGCCAAACACAGATCCCCAGGACTGCCCAGGCGAGCCCAGGCTACTCTATCCCCCAGCTATCCCCAGCTATCCCCATCTATCCCATCTATCCCATCTATCCCATCTATCCCATCTATCCCATCTATCCCATCTATCCCATCTATCCCGCTAAACCCAATTGCCCTTGTCTGCCCTGCCCCCAAGATTGACCTACCTGCCTGCCTCCCAAAAGGCCCTGTGCAGAAATGTTCCCCGTCCTCGCCGTCATCTCATTCGCTACCAGCAGGAATACCTGCAGTGTCTTGTATGTGTCAACCCACCCATGATCCCCCTATTCGGGGCTAGTCGCCTCCCCATTCGAGTCTTTGGTGGTGGTGGTGGTAATAAGTAGATACTTACATTTATAGTACATGTACCTATTTCGACGGCGTAGTGTATATGCTGTGAAACATAAAGTAGAGCTGGGCTCGGTGGCTTGGGATTAAACATGCCACTGGCAGGCTCACACTAAAATATACATATTTTTCATTGCCAATTCTCGTTTAATTACCATCATTGTCAGCATTCATTTCTTTCCATCTCCCCTATTGCGGCCGCCAAAGTCCGTAAGTAGTTCCTTAATAGAAGTAGTTGAGTCGATATGGTATTACATGATGAACTTACTATAGGACCCATATATAAACACAGAATATCTACATTGCCTGCCAACTTCCCCCCAACATACACGAGGTAGGTATATCAGTATGAACAATACTGAAGTGTTCAACGGTGAGGCTTTGTAAACTACCGCATCCTAGAGCGCCTAGCATAGACTACCTGGCACCATGAAGCTGGGAACTTTATGAGCCGTTCCCCAAATTGGTAGTGTGCTGTGCCATGTAATGGCGTCGTCTATTCATACTTATGTGGTGTCTACATGGTACAGTAGGCATTTATGTAATAGCCTCATTGTGCTAGTATTGTAGTATCCTACGCTATTCGCCTACGGTGCCGTGCTACCCATCTAGGTAATAAATGGAATCGATAATCCTGAATTCAGCATAGTTGAAGTAGAGGCAGGTAGATAGGTACAGAATAGGTAGTCTTCCTTCTGCTTACAATACAACCTCACAGGCATGAGTATGGTAGGGATACCGTATCCAAGATAGGTAGCGTGCTCCGAATTCTTGGTACGACGACAAATCATCCTCCTCTGAGTGCTCGGTGTCCGGCACATGAGGCTAAACAATACCTACCTGCAGTGGTATGTATAGTCTATCCAGTCAATGTACTTGATCGTGTTGTTGTTGACCGGATGATGACGGCAAGGACTACTTAAGAGAAGGACTAACCCCGTCAATCAACCAACGGCGGTATATAAAGAACGTCTGTGCACGACGTGGGACATATTAATAGAGGGCCAGAGCCATGGGAAAGCAGTCTACGGAGGTGCTATTCATTCGCTAGTACAGTGCGTATGTATCTATCTAGGTAGCTGGCTTGTCTCTTCCTGATTCGGATGAGACCAACATGCTAACATACCTACCGGTATCACAAGAGTCAGGCCTTTCTCCCACACTCGACTACAACAGTACCCTATCAAAGTGCGGGAGAAAATGAGAGACAGAAATATACAATACCTAAGTAGGAGCACAGGCTACGTACATACATCGCACCTGTAAGGCAGCGCGTGTGTGCCATGGGGCCCCCAAGGCTTCAGACGTCGTGATACCGTACCACAAGAAACGTTGCAAAGCGACGTGCACACACACACGCTCTCTCACACGCTCTCACGCTCTCACACATTACACACAGAGCTAACATTAGGTACCTACCTAGGTAGCCCATTTCCATACAGCAGCAGCAGCATGCATAGTACGGTGGCGCGACACTAGTGAAGTAGGGTGGCGCGCAGGAAGCGCCGACAAGGTACGAAATGGAACAAAGACGAC
The DNA here is from genome assembly GCF_022495145.1 of Xylaria bambusicola. NCBI lineage: Eukaryota > Fungi > Ascomycota > Sordariomycetes > Xylariales > Xylariaceae > Xylaria > Xylaria bambusicola. The sequence goes on along the minus strand of NW_025953622.1, from coordinate 160,508 downwards.
GCCATGTCGCGGCGCATACATCACCTGTCTCAGCTCGCGTGTGACACCAGTCCAGCTTTCCGGGGACCAAGTGGCATTTTGCCCAGCACCCCAGTGCCCATGGGGTCTTGTCAAGGCACTAAATAAGACAGGGGAGAGAGAGAGAAGTATGTATCCTTTTCTGAAGCCCGAGCAGAACAAGTGCTGAGCTAGGCACCTACGTGTACATACTTACATAGTAGGTATGGATGTAAGTATAGGTATGTAGTAAAGGGCCATCTCGGCTAGATCAGACAGCCCCACGAGCCAGCCAGAGAGCTTATGTCCGTACCTAACGGTCGACCATTTCTCTACCTTCCGGGATACCTACTGTACCTTGGTCATCTTCGGTATTCTCCAGATATGAGTTCGAGAAAAGGGTAATGTATCTAAGGCGCTATATTAGGTAATACACTAACGCTCAGCTAAATGCCACACAAATTGCAGTACACAGTAGATCAAGCCGGATCCGGGATAGCTGAGCTTTCTTAGCGAGCAGGCCGGCGCAACGGGCGTACGGTAGGACGTCCTTTAGTTGTTCGCGGGGAAAGCGCTAGGTATTCACATGCAGACCAACAGAGAGAGAGTCTGTGTGTCCCAACCGGCCGTGGATCGGAAGAAGAGTAGAATACCTGAAGGAAAGAATGGGGGATGGAAATAGGGAAAATTACTGCGTCCCGTTGTCGTGGTCGCGCAGTGTGATGTGACTACCTACATACATCTACAAGTACACGATGCCCTTCAAGTTGTGTGACATCTTAGGCCTACCTATTATTGTACGTCCTATTAGATAGATATTGTATTATATTAGACATTACCTACTCACTACATATAAGTATAGGTATACCTACTAAACCTATATCCAGGGGCAAAGTAGGTACGCAATAGGTAATATGTAATATCTGCCAAGTAACACATCCTACTCTGCTTAGATGGATGGAGGTCGACAACCCCAACGGTTTTGAACCTAAAGTGCTAGCTTGGTCCGACATTCAACCCAGACAATGACATACCATCGTGATACTTCAACAACACACACGTTTCATCTTCGACTTTTGCTACCTATTTCCCCCCTTCCTATTTCTGATTCTCCCATCGTGACGCCCAGAGTTATCCGATACCTACCTATCTACCTAATCATAGGCAACACCATGCCATCAGGAACCCAAGCTAGCATCACCGGATCTCCGGTCGGCCACAGTGCTTAAACATACACACCCACCGACTTTTGACTACTTACATCGTTTAAGTAAGAGGGGGAAACAAAAAAAAAACAGCCACCGGCCTCCGCTAGGAGATTGTGCCAAGTCATCCAGCCAACCAAGAACCTCGCCTATGACATTTTCACGCGAGGTAAAGTAGCGCATGGACGCGGTCTACGCCTCTCTGCCTGGATCTCGCAGCATACCTACTTAACTAGCAACGCTCATGATCCAGCATCAATCAGTACCGCTGGCTAGGTACTTTATACAAATCGTACTTCAGTGTGTGTGTGTGTGTCTGTGTCTGTGTGTCTGTATGTATGTATGTATGTATCTTCGAGTTGTCGTGTGTATGACAAGAATAAGCAGAAAATCTGACTTGCAATCCCAGCTTTTCTTTGACTCACTATGAATGCAACGAACGGGCTTACCGTTAGCCTGCCTGCGTCGTCGTCGTATGACACTCTTCTACTCATCTCACATACACCATCACAACATATACACACATTACGCCTTCTGGGGAATCAAGGGGCACCCACCCCCTTCCCTTTCCATGTAGTTTCACCAAACACCCCTTGTCCGTCTTCGTTCTAGCGTCTTAGTACCATCATCCATCTACACAGATGGTCATTCTCATTACAAATTTGGGCGGCACAGCTCATCTTCTCTCACCAATGTGCTTGCTTGCTCTGTCTACTAATAATGGTTTTTTTCTTTCGGTCCTGGATCCGCGTCCAACCGACACGCTCGCCAAGGAACATTGGCAGAATTGGCGGTCGTGTCAGCTGTCAGAGTTTTTTTTTTCTCCTACTGCTTTCCTTGCTTTCTTGCATTAGGTTCTCAGCATCGACAAATGTGAGTTCTTCAAGTGTTTTCAACGTCATACTGGGCAAGGACCTTTACCGTATAGATACTAGGCAGGCCGTTTTTTGAAGTGCAGGAAACACGAGCAAAGCACATGACAGGCCATTACAGACTCCTATTCGTCGCGGGACGGATTATGTTACCAATCTGTCTCACTATGAATGAAAGTGTGTGGTATAGTAGGTAGCAAGTGAAGCAGGACGGGGTTAGGTTGTCTATAATTACCTTGCCCGACTTTGTCACACCCACACACTACACCACACTACCTCTCATCCATGGGAACCGGTTGTGACCATCGACGCATGGAGTGGTTATATTCCGTCCCATTGGGCCTTATTCGCTCATCAGGGGCTGCGATTTTCGGTTTTCCAGCACCATGCCCTGGTGTTGGTAATTACTCCAGTACCTACATAAACTGTTGACTTGATTGAACATGGAGAATGACGCACGGTCTTGAGAGAACAGGGCAATGTACTGCGCTCGACATCAAGAACGGCCAAAATTACCCAGACCGTTTGAATAGGGATTCGTGACAGGTACCTACACTTCTTGGGTAGGTCTCGTAAGAACTTTCTGAGATTACGGAGGTTGGGGTCCAAAATATCCATCACCGTTAGTATTGGCTTATAGTGCCAAGCCTGATGGAAATCTGCGACCACAACCTACGTACGTAGTTCCCATGCAGGAAGCCTACCTAGGTATTGTTATAGGTACACTGCGGGTTCTAGAATTAAATCGAACGATGCGCATCTGCACGAGGCGCAGCCGTACGTTACACAAGATAAGGGCTTTGTACGCCGCAGCCTGATAGGAAGCAGCGGATACGCAGCTCTCTCTAGCTTCTTCATGGGTTTGGTGCACGCGTAAGTAAGGGAATTACTATAGTTAAGTATATCAATCAGCCCACGGATCCTTTAGGATCACTTTACAAAGAAATTACACTAGCAACGGCTATTGCCGTGCATTTATCGGCACACACACACACACACACACATACCTAGAGTACATGATCTCTAAATAGGGTACTTACGGTAGTAGGATGGTTCTCTTGGGCCTCGTGAAGCATTGCTGCACTAACCCCCCGCCAACGCCTCAGGATCCCTTTGGGCCTCTTGGAGGACTGTTATCATGCGATCGTAAAGTGTCGGATCTGGGACCCTAGGCCGGTCACCACCATCTGGAAATAGCTCCTTCCGCAGTGCTTCGACACATGGGATCAATGGCTGGTAATACGATGTGAAATGTTTTGTTGCCCTCTCCTTAAACGTAAACGGACCACTAATAATGCTCTTTTTGGTTTCAAAATAACAAAACATCGTTGCTGTAGTTCCAGTAGTCGAACGGACTTTCCTTGATGGGTTTACCTCCAGCTTCATAGTAGACGCAGATCCAGAAAAGCACCCCAGAAAAATGACTCGAGATCGTGCATATAGCTATGCTGCTCGTCCCTAAGTAGTCCAATTGCCATAAAAGCTCTTGTGCCAGTTCTGCCTTTTACTCCCGAGGGGCCTTCTCGGTCTTCTTTACTAGCGAGGTCGAGGTCAATTAGAAATGAAAACGGAGAAGTACTGTCCTTATCCTCATTAATTATGACATTGTTTATCGAGATGTCTCGTGGAGGATGCCTGCTCCTCTAAGACACCTGTGTCCGTGAATGCAGCCCTCCAGGGCTTTAAGCAAGGCCGCTCGAGAGCTACCTGTAGCTTCATAGATTGGTGTCCCGTAGTCACAAAGAACAACACGCCGATGTTCACGATTTGACGGGCCAGTGCTGTCATGTATCGTTTGAGAACCGAAACAAGGTCGCTTATTGGGCGGCATAGGAGCATTGATTTGACTAGCTGGTCGCTTTCGGTTGGTAGCATTGCTGGCCTTGCTGCTGGCCTTGCTATTATTCATCTTGCGGGTATTGGACTCTCCCGTGTGCTTATCAACGGTTGTTTTTAGCCACGATTTCGCATCTTGAATATTCAGGCCCCCTCGAATATTGTTGTGAACATCGTCGGCCTGACTACGGATAGCCACAGTTTCGTGGTGGTAGTAACGAGCTATGTTATCTACACCTTATTCAGTGGCAAGGCTCAACAACGCGCCTTCTTCTTCTTCTCGTGCCGTGTCTTGCCAGGAGTCCTTAATCACGAACGAAGGTTGCGGGCCATTTGCGCGATAAGTCTTCCAACACGTAGTTGCTCAACCAGCAATACAGCTAGTCCGTAGCATCAATTTATCGATAATAAACTGTTCTGGTTGGCCGTTCCGTGTGATTGTAATAAGTCGTTGGCCATCTTTTTCAGTAACCGTAGGGTCGAAGCCAAGGTCTTCTTTACTCATCCAGAGGAACCCAAGAATGATGTATACGAACTGTTCCCCATTTTTGTTGATGTCGAACCCATCAGATGATATTCCTCCCACCCGGTCGAACTCCCATACTCTGAAACGAGATCCACAAAGAGTGAAGCCTAAAACAAATCGACGTGTATCTTGAGCGATAAGCACTTCTCTAACGTACCTGTCCATGTCATACCACGTAGATTTTTCAGCATCGGCCATTGGATTGCTTTTCAGCTCTCCAGGTACAAGGATCTGTGACCAGTCTGGGAGTTTTCCGAGCTCGTTGTCGGAATTGCGTGCGAAGCCAACGTCTAGCTTGCGGTCTGCTGGAGAGCCCCCTTTTAAAGGTGTGTCAGGCCCCGCCACCAGTACCCGTCGGTCCATCGGGGTCGTCTCGTACTCTTCTGCGAATATAGATAAGTCTTTAACCACGCCCGCAAACCATTCCAGTACCAGATATTGGTTTGGTGATTGTGGCTATCCCCTCTACCCTTTATCGTCAAAAAGTGGATTGGGACCTTGCATGCATTTCTTGAACACGGACTTATGCGCCGCGTCGAGACCTGGCACGCGACTGAAATACGTATTGCAGAAACCAGGGACCTCGAAACGCATATCGCCAAGGTCACTTTTCAGCAAACTGTCCATATCATCGCGATGCTCCAACGAATTCGCAACGGCTCTAGAATTGCGAGAATGTGGGGGCGTTGTTAGAGGCGGCGTCGTCGGAGTTGATTCGACGACAGCACCAGAGGTGGCGTCGCTAGAGGCGGCATCATCTGTACGCCAGTTAGAGTGCTCTGACAACATCGGATAGTTGATCCCTACCCTCACTTGCGTCTGACGAGGGACGGCTATCTCTGCGAACAGCGTTAAGTGCGTTCCCAATGGGATAGGTGTTAAAGATATCAGACTGATTCACCATGGTCAATGTAATCTTTGTTGAATAGCTTCAGGTGTGTATGGAAGTGGAATAGGTTAAGTTTCGGTAGCATTTAGGTAAAGACGCGTTTTAAGTACTAGAATCTCGACCGAGCGCTGAGACAACGGTTACACTGGAGATACATTCGACCTGAGCATTCACTAGCGTACAGCATTACCCCTGCAGACCCTTGGTGATAATAAACAAATACCGGTACTGTAATCTTTCTGAATGGATAATTGATGTTGCTCAGGGAATGGTGTAATTGACATGAGCCGCCTGGGCGGGTATGCTCTTGGCTACATTACTAGTTTGGCTGGAGTAAAAGCAGACTTCACTAAGCTGTTGGTCATCACAACCGCCCACTTCTTGCCCATGTGGATAATAATTCTTCGGCTCCAAACTGTCGGGTCCAACATGCCAAAAAGTAATACCGGACACTTAGCTTTAAGGTGCCCGGCAGTCTTCGTATGCAAGGGTAGGATGCCCATAATAGACTAGGAAGTCTTCCTTGACGCACTTTCCAAGCATGCTACAATTATCAATCAAAGACTTCTTTCAAGTTATTTGGTTTAGAAATCTGTTTCTGCGGTTGGTAGGAACAAAAGAGCAATCTTAAGCCTCGGCGCTTAATGGATGAATAGAAAACACATCCATCGCTGTACTGGTCCCAGCTGCACTGATGTGTACTGTTGGGAAATCGTTCCTTGCCTTATTTGCAAGATGAACTCTATCATCTATCCCTGTGGGTTGACAGCCTTGTTACAAGAACTTCTTCATACTTACTTGTACGTGATAGGCAGTTACGTGATGTTCATATCCACAGAAGTGAGAGGGAAGGGCAAGAGATCAGAACCTTTATTCGCCTTACGCAATCTGGTGCCTCAAATGAGCAAGGCTCTTACTTGCTGAGCCCCGACTTGGGTTGCAAAAGTCCTTGTATATTTAGTGAGAAGGTGAGGAGAGTAGATTCCCTAGTTAAGCGAGGGACTTCTGAGCCTCATTAATCAAGCATATACCCATAAAATATTATGTATATACTGGCACCGACTGATATGTACCTACCTAGTAGCTAATCGAAAGCCTCGCTCTATACTAGAATCGACGAGCCTACCAACACCTACAGGGTGGAGAAAGGTAAATTGATTGATGCCTACCCAGGTAAACATGGTCCTTTCAGTTGCAGAGGTATCTACATTTCCCCTACATACCAATCAATGCGAACCGAACGCAGCGATACAGCCCGTGGTATAGGTATGTATATAGATATAGAACGCCTAGGTTTGCATAGACAGAATCACTTCATCGAAGGATCCCTCAAGGTAATCAGTAGACGAGATGTTAATGGGAGGCATGCTATTATTTGTCCGCATCCAGGAGAAACAGAGATGGCTTGCTCTCGTAGCTTGACTTTAGACCTGTTGGAACAAAATAGAGACCCTCGATCGATGCCGTAAGTTTCAGATATGGGGAGTGGGAGGGAATCATGTCTGCCACCAAGCTCTCAACTACGCCCCTTGATCTTCAACATTGATCAGTCTGTAAGATTTTCTCTTACCACTTTGTATTGATCGGCGAGCAGATCCCTGCGAAAGTGGAGAGCATAACCAAGAGATATCAATGATAATGTATATTGGTCATCGAACTGTGCTGTACGTACAGACGCTTGATATCGAGATGTCGCCGCTCCACGGCTGGGCTAGAGTAGCCGAAGACTATAGTACCGAGGGGCAAACAGCTCGTATTTCTACCCTCATAGCCAAAACATGTGATGACTTGCGTAAGTGTTCTCAAACCAGCGCAGAATTCTCGAGGTAGAGAAAAACGAGGCTTCCAGGGATGCTTCTCCTGAGTGTGACCACATGTTTCTTGGATCGTATAAACGCAGCACGAGAAGTCTAAAACAGTCTATTAACAGGTCGTCTTTTGAAAGGCATGCCCAAGTGATGCTCGTCGTCATTTTATACATACACCTAGGGGGAATGCTTTGCCTCTTGTTCACCTATGGTTTAAACGTCTCGTGATACTCTTGACGGCGACCCCCAAGTTATGTATGGAACCTTCCATTCAAATACCTGTGATATATACAAGAAACTAGACATTAGGATTCGGGAGAGCACGAGGATCTTGGGCGGCCTTCTCATACCGCCATATGAAAGATGGAGTCCAGGCCATATTCATGTGGTCTGGTAACCAGGCAAGGTCGCGTTTTTGTGGGCTATGTTGAAGGCAGTTGGCTAGTCCTTGAATATCGGGTTTGCGCCTTACATTCTGGCAGCCCAATCTTCGGAATCTTATACGCGACCCGGCTGCTTCAGAGGAAATGAGACTGTCCATGGCCAAAGTCGAGTCTTTGGCACTGGCCAAATGTCGGGACGATGTGTGGAGGTATTGGCTCTTTGTCAATCGCATACAGTGCAGCCCCGCGTGGACACGATCTCAATCCTTCTGTTTCTTGCCAGACCGACGGCGGTCCAGACGTACGCCTTCAGCAGTCAAAGCTCGCAGTACTGTTGTTCGAGAAATCGAAGGAGCGTCAGGGTTTTCACTGTTGAACTTATCGGCTAACTTCTGGGAAGAGAATTGACGGCAGGCCTTATCCGAAGTCAAAGTTGCAATGATCTTGTCCTTCCGATCTTGGGTCAACTTAGGTGGGCGGCCTTTTCGAGGCTCGGATTCAACGTATTCGCGTAAGACGGGGCCTTCACCAGGCTGGTAACCTCGCTTTTTGGCCTTTTGTATTAGGCTGGACAGGCCTCCGGCTGAATAGCCCGTTTTTTGTACTATAGCGGCTCTTGAATAGCCTTCTGAGTGAAGGACAAGTGCCTGGATTCGGGTACCAAGGTCGAATTCTTGAGACATTATAATTATTGCGTGATTTATTAAGTATTGATTCGAGTACCTCGTTTTGTCAGTAATTCGGTTGCTTTATATCAAGTTTGCTGGGAAGCTGTTGAACCGAATAAGGAGAAGGAAGATCTAAATGCTTATTTACGCGGGAGATTGGCATCAACTGTACGGAGGCTGGGATCAAAAATACCCATCATCCTTGGCAACGTAGCATAGTGTAAATCATAGTGCAAATAGTAAGAACTGCGCACCGGTTGGAAGCAGTCTGGTGGCGGTCTGTTGACGGTCCGTTAACGGTATGGATCTGTGCTATTTACACTGTATCTCGCTGCCAAGGATCATCGAGACTTTTGGCCGGAATTCCGTAAGTTGGTCGGAATTCGAGGACCACTTGCAGCATGCCGACATACTGAATGCCTACAAGCTGCTAGGCTGCACGCTAACTTCTTTCATAAGCGGCATGAGGCCATGGCATGAGCCTCATCACCGCATTATCGCGACGATGCTAGACAAGCCACGGGCTATACCCATCACGCGAGCGATACTTGAGGCTCGTCGAAGGATCGAGCGATGAACTCCGACAAATCCCCAGAAGAGTTCTCACGGGTCTCAAGAGGATTCTTGGTCTTCTCAAAACTCCTTTTAGCAAGACGGAATCGAATCTCTTCTATCCTTAATACTGGGTTCTCTCCCAGCTGATCGGAAATGCCTTATTGGAGGGTTACGAGCCCTGCAAACCGAACGAAGACAGGGAAAGGAGTTCTAGAGTACGTGATGAATATCGTCGCTATATCGCAACAAAATGTTAATTAAGGCAGATTCATACGAGGGTAAAAAGATGTCTCATGTGAAGCTAGCTTCTACACTGCGCTTAAATGGCTCAGAAATATGTAGGGGTTTCATTAAATGCCATTGATGCTTGCTTTAATAAAATGGCTAGTTCATCTCTATCTGCGACGCACGCTTTTTCTTCCTCAAAATCGATTTATATGTAAACCAGGTCCCTATAGCAGTAGCTATGAATCCCGCAATACCGACAACAATACCAATGATGTCCCCGATACCGAGCGAGTTGCCGCCTCCGCTGCTGCTGCTGTTGCTACCACCAGACGTAGGGTCGGTAGGTTCCGGAGTAGGATCTTCTTGTGAGCTGGTCGAAACACTAGGGTCTTTTGCCGAATTAGACGCTTTCGGCGAGGAAGCTGGAGATGTTCGGGATGATCCTTGAGACGTAACGGTAGACAGAGACGGAGGTATTGGGGGCAGCGTTGACGGTGTAGTGGAAGAATCTGCTTTGGACGCACATCATATCAACTCCCGCCCCCCTATTTCATGCGGAAACTTGCGAGGAATTCTGCCAGGGCACCAAATCGCGAGGCGAACCGTCTTTGGGCAGACGAGACCTTCACAGTCGCCGTCACCGTGACAGTGGCAACGGAAGGGAAGTCGTCCGTACCTGAAGCTGGCGTCGCTAGCACATCGCGCATATAGCCGGCGCTGGTGCAGTAGGCGTCGTAGATGGAGACGGCGCTGTTGGTGTCTTTGGAGTTTTGGTCGCACCCGCGGTCAACACAAGTCTGCAGGAACGCATCTGCATCGGCCTGGAGATCTGACCGACAAAAGCATTCGTTTTGCGGAACATCGCTGTCGCATCCTACATGCAATGTATTAATAATACTCGACACATGTTTGAGATGGCTTCTACGTATAGACACTTACCAATTTCATTTGCAACTCTTTCAGGCCCTGCATTAGTGTTATAGGCGAAGCAGCGCTGGGCGCAGGGGCGTTGGGACGCGTAGACCGGTAATTGTGTGATACTAACTTTCTGAGAGGCAGCTGAGTGAAGCAGCGCCAGGACGAGGGCGGTGGTTTCAAGTAGCATGATGATCAACGAATCGTTATGATGTGTAATTTAGTACCCAAGGGCATCTCATCGTGAGAGGAAAGTCTTCTGAATATAAACCATGACATTTAGGGGCTCACCCCGGTAGATAGTGTTAGGTATTCTGTTCTACAACCATGACTATAATCATTTCATCAAAGTGGAAATGACATACAGCCACAGCTGAAGTCTTGTTTCATTTACACAGGCGCCGAAGATGCAGGTATCAGCTACTGTCTTTCTCGAGCACCATGAAGTCATACCAATCCCTTCTCATTGGCCATAGTAGCAAGGGTGAATTCCATTTTTGCCTTCTCGCCGACTGACGCGTGACAGATCACACTGTTCACCGTTGATTCTTCTACCTAGCATGCTATATATAGGAGAAGCTTTTGAACCTAGGCGTGTACTCCGTAGGCGCACCTGTTAAATTTTCTCGCCAATGATGGTGGCGCACCGCCACCTGCTTCCTCTTTCTTAACACGGTGCCGTGCCCTGGCCTGAACCGGTGCCGCTCGGGATGCATGCGGCTCAGCGGCCGAGTTCTACGCTTAGCGTAAGTAGCACGACAGGATGGGCGGCTACTGATACACATGAATTCGATGACTTGAAGAGCCTGGAGACTTTTGCCAGTATGGTGCACCCCCGATAATTTCCAAACTAGATTGTATTCATGAATGCAGCAGGTCAGTAGGGTGAATAGCTTCTGGATGATAGAATAACATAGATAAGTAAACATGACAAAATATATAACTTCGGGGGAAAAATTAAACCTACGGGTTGGGTATCTAGGTTTGGCTTTTGGTGAACGGCTCGGAAGCAGATCACCAATAGCTGGGCAACCAGCCGGCGTGTATCAGCTGACTAAGCGAGGGAATCTGGCTATCTAATCAAAATATAACATTGCGATGGCTAGAAAGCGACCTTGACGTAATGTATTTCTGCGTGGTGCTCTAGGTAGATTCCCAAGCGAAGTGATTCAATCCAGCGTGGGTAAACGACAAGAGTGACAATAAAGGCTCACCTTCTGGCTCTTGAATGTTTATATACGTATTTTTACGACCGTGAGATATACTTTACCTCATTACACTTGGCATACTATAACCTGGGTACCGCAAAATCATAGATGGATACGTAAGTAGATAGAGGAATAAATATACAAAGAGGATCGACGTGCCCCTACGTTCTACGAAGATAGACAACCACTTCACGAAAGTGCGCTTGATCCAGGCGCGCACAACGAGCTTCTCGCTTCATGTAAGAAAGCAGCAGATAGACAAAATCAACGCGAAACCAAGTGCTTGATTGCCCAAGAGACGCTCGAGAAGGATGCGGCAAGTATTAAATGAGCCCGTAAGGACCTAAATTACAAAATCACCGATCCCCCTTGCCACACCAGGTATTCGCAAAGTTTCCCGCGTATGAGTTGTGATACAATTGGGAACGGCGTGATGATTCGCGAAGCTGCCAGAGAGGATATCACAGACACGACGCTCAAGAGCATAGTACAATCCATCTTCAACAACACATGAACTACGATCTAACCTGCCCAACACCTAAATTATCAAATATTGCGATGCCATTAAGAATCTACAGTTCCTTCTCGTAATTTGGAAAGACCACAACACGAGTTCATACCTTTTAAGGCGTTCGGGGTAGTTCCACAATACACCTAACATCTAATACAAACTTGACCACGAGATTTCATCACTTCATTTCTGTTCATCTTAACTATCCAATCATAAATAGGCCCTTACTTAATTAATTGCCTCGCTGATATTCCACATGAATACATAACAACTATCACTCACTCTACTTATAACATAGACAGTAATTAGAGATACAATCCCCTCACTCACAACAATTAAGCAACAGGGTCTTTACACAAACGTTAACTAAACATGCGAGGTAAGCGTATTAATAGACAGATAGTGCTGCGCTCGTTGTATAAATGAGTGATCTTATCAGATATTTTAAGCCACAAGAGCTACACCTAAAAGAACAGAATTACGTCGATGACACATGGGAAGAATTCCGATTATAAGTCAGCAGTACTTATATGAAAAGCCTTATTTTATAATTCCCGATTCTCTGCTATACATGAGCTACAATGCAATGGATTCATGCTAAAATAGAAAATGAAAATGAAAAAAAAAAGTCCCAAGATATCAATACAATTCCATGCTAGGACAATGCACCACCTATGAAGCGCCGCCCAAACCAAGGCCTACTGGCATTTGATGCCCGCTTGCCTTAGTATATGTATATGTGGTATATATGTACCTAAGCTCTACACCGCCCTGAATCAAGGAAAGCGCCAGGTGTTGCTTGAACTGTGTCATCATCTTTATCGCTCCCTGCTTCACGCTCGAGATTTTTATACCCTCTAGAGACGCGGTGGGGTTGCAAGCCTCTAGATCTCTAGAGTGACATCCTGGCCCTTGACGCGTCCTATCACTTGCTCGGGGGCGTACTTGGGAATGACTTCATCGTCGTGGAGCATTTCAAATTCCTCGGTAGCATCACGACCCATGAAGTTCATAATAGCCTGAGGACCGCCTGGATGCTCGTCTAACCAGTTAGTCAGATCCATGACGACACCCTTGACGACGACCCATAAGTCATCCTTCTTGTTGTGCTTTGCAACTTCCTCGAGTGTGAATTCCTTTTCAGGAATCTCAAACTTCTTGACAGGCTTAGATGACTTAGTATTTTCAGCGGGTGTAGCAGCTGTCGGCTGGCTAGCAGATGAGACTGGGCCGGCACTACCATTGGCCCACTCGACGGAGACCTTACCCGGCTGGGAGGGGTCGATGTGAAGGGAGATTTGACCAAGACGTTGAGCAGCGCCAGCACTGCCGGAGAGCGCCTGCTGGAACAAATAGTTGCTGGCAGAGTCACCGGCAACCCGACCATAGACGACACAGCCGAGCAGTGAGGAACCTCCGAGACGGTTGGCACCGTGAACACCACCAGCAAGCTCACCACAGGCGTATAAACCCTCGAAAGGTTGCTTAGATTGATTTAAGACTTGAGCCTTGTCGTTGATCTCGATACCACCCATTGTAAAGTGAAGCACGGGCTCCATGACGGAGACATGGAAAGTGTCGTTGATGTCAAGGGGTAAATTATGGAAAAACTTCTTGCCCCAAGGGTCCTTTTGCTTGCCCTCGGCAATGGCATTATAGGTTGTGAAGGTCTTCTGTAAGTGGTCGGGCTTGCACCCAATCTCCTTGGCAAGCTCCTGGCCACTCATCTTCTTCATCAGGCCACGGCCAGAGTAGTGGCGAGTGTGGAAATCCAGTGTGTTGGAGGCCTTGGAGTTCAGGATCAAGCGGATAGGGAACTTGCCCTTGTCCTTCTCCTTCCACATCATACCAGAGACATAATCTCTGTGACCGAGCTCGTCGCAAAACCTGTCACCATCGGCGTTGAGCAACAGACCACCCTCACCACGCAAGGCTTCAGCAGCCAAGAACTTCCACTTGGACCCGGGATCTTTGGGATCCACGAGACCTGTGGGGTGGACTTGAACCTTGTCCATATCAATACCGTTTCCGCCAATGGCCATGACCATCTTCTGGCCATCGCCAGTGGCGTGCGAGCCGTTGGTGGTAGCAAGCCCAAAGGTATCAGGCCTGTGCTCCTTCAGAAGAGAGGTGTCGCTGAAGTCGGCAGCATAACCACCAGTGGCCAGGACGACGGGGCCTTCGGCGGTTGCAGTCTCACCGTTCAGTTCATACTGAACACCGGTGATCTTGTTACCCTCCTTGCTCAGGCCAGTGACGCGGGCCTTCTTGACAATCTGAACTCGTTCTGGTTCGGTCTCGGCGAGCTCCTCTAGCCGTTGCATCAATGCATATGTGATAGCCATACCAGGGAACTTGGCATCGTGGCCTCTGTGTGTTCGGGGCTGGGAGTGACCACTGAAGCGTCGTTAGCCAAAGTTTTGCATAGTCACCATAGTGACAATTACTGCGTCTGCTTACCCAAGTCGTGAGACCAGCGTCAGGTCGAGGTTGAAAACATCCTGTAGCCACTCGACAGCAGCAGCGGACTTGTAGGTGAGGACCTTGATGAGGTCAGGTCTGGCCTTGTCACGGGCTGACTTTAGTGTATCTTCGTAGAACTGCTTGACGCTGTCTTGAATCTGGTGGTCGACCTGGGTTCGGGTTAGGGCACCGTTGATACCGGATGTGGCCTTGGTGGAGTTGCCACCAAAGAAACCTGTGCGCTTCTTGTTAGTGAACAATGACACGAGAGTCGGGGTCCTCTCAAACAGCCGCTTACCCTGCTTGTCAAGGACGAGAACATTGCCACCAGCGAGATAGATGGTATGAGCAGCGCTGAGACCGGACACTAAGAAAGCATTATAATCAGCGCCTCCATTCCAATTGAACCAATGTCATTGGGATCCCTTACAGCCACCACCGACAACAACCACACGAGGGGCCATTTTGCACTTATTACCGGCAAGTAATGCGAACAGGAGCGAGGGGTATCAATATGAGAAAGAAAACAAAGAAACGGGCAATGGACGAGGAGGAGTAGGAGGAGGAGAGAGAAAGAGTAGGGCGGGAGAGGATGATGATGATGATGGTGAATGAAGAGAAGAAAGAAAGAAGGAAATCAGAAATAGTAGTTTAGGGAGAGGGAGGCAAGATAGCTACTTAATCAGAGAGGAATGTGTCGAGCTCACAAGGTATTCCAAGGTATTCCAAGTTCGGCGCGAACAAGTGACGAAGCGACTGGCTTGTGCTTGCGCGGGTGTAGCGCAGAGGTACATTCCCAGGTAATGTAGGTACTACACATGGGGAACGGTAGCGTACCTGTACATCAGTCAGTGAGCCGAATTGCTGACACGCTGATTCGTGCACAGGTCGATGAGCCGAGGTCCTCTGGCGCCAGTATCTCCACCCCCGTCATGTCTTGATGCAGTACGTAAACACTCCACAGCGCGCCACAGCAGCGACAATTGCATCGTCGAATCTTTTTCAAGTTATAGATCTTGGGTACGATTATCTAGTTATACTTACTAAGAAAGAGGCGCTTCTTTAGGTACCTACGCGAGACTCCCATGGATGTTGAGCGGTGTACCTGAGTGTACTGTGTATATATAAGAAGGTACCTGGCGGGTTAGTGTAGGTAGTGCGCTAACCTAGGTGGACTGGTAGCGTAGTCCAAACCCCAGACTCTGCCAGCGAAGCCCCAACTTTGCCCCCACGAGCCCCCCGCCTACTGCCCCCAGCCGCTACTTATACCGAGTACAAAGAACTCCGACTCTGCAAAGTCGAGCAGAGCTGGAATTCGATTTCCAGTCGCGAGGCAAATTATACTAGTGGCATATATACATAGCAATTGCTTGACTGCCAACTGAGTTGCGATCACGGTCACCTTTGTAAGTACCTTTGTAGTAAATAGGTATATGTGTAGGTATGGCGTCACTTACCCTAGGCGCAAGTAAGCACTGCTGCTGCTACTTACATGTACATAGTACCTACCACCTACTTACTTACTCGTACGAGCTGGAGAGAAAATTGCCGAGGCTTATTCCCAAACCGATCACTACCGAGCCCCACCAATCAATCGTCAGTCAATACATCCAAATGCTCTACATAGTACACAATTGAATATGTTGTTGTTGTTGTCTTCTGGATCGTCTACATACAAAGGGGCTCGAATATTTCATGGCGCAAGGAAGCATTCTTTTCAATATATGAATATATTTCATATATGAGGTAAGTAGTGAGCGCCAGCTATCGCTCGTAGCAGCTCGTGGGTAGCTACTGAGAACCATTATAGAGTATGGTAGCACGGCCAGACACGGCACATAGGGCAACTGGAAAGAAGACATAAACATGTGAATATCAAGGCGCGTCATATTGCATAAGTAGGTATCATAGGCAATGAATTGGCTTGTGCGGACAGGTACCATGCCTAACCATACCTAACCTAGGCTTTCAGAGTCGCCCCAGGTTCCCCAGACTCATTCTGAATCGTCCTTCCATCCCCAGTTCACCACTTGCACTGCAGGCTGTCATCTGACTTGACTTGTTCAAGGGGGTCAGGCTGTGGGGAAGAAGGGGTGCCTGACTCTATTACACGTCTCCAAATGAAGGCTGTACATATCCTAGTCCGTATTTAGCCCAAACCGAGTCCTAGGTCCTGGCAGCTGACCCGCTGTGATTTTAAGCCGCTTGTTGTTACCTAAGTACAAACGTGCCTCAAGTTGGAAGAATGGCTGACATGTGAAAGTCTTCTAACGTTAGCAATGTTTGCGCAGTGGCGGCCATTATGGCAGGTATCTAGCTTGTCAGTCGGCAGCCAAACTGCCAAGGCATGAAGACTATATTACATAGTATCATGTATAACCTGACTGACCTGGCCCTTTTAGCGGCCAGTGCCTCGTCCGGGTCCCTTGGGTTAACTTCCATGACCACTATTGCGTTGTCTTAAGTCTTGCTAGTTGGGCCGTTGCCTACGCTTTTCATCCATCTCGTAGTCAACTCATCCTCATCTTCAATGACAATAGGGATTTGCGGAATTGACCCCCGGATTTGTATGAATGGCGCATACCAGCGTTCAATCAACTCACATCTTTTCACTAGTTCTTGCCGTACTACATAGTCATTTATTAGTAGTTATATCTCCGAGCGGTTTAATGTCATTGTGATTCTCAAGACGAACTGTTGTATCGAGCCAGCCCCGGCCGGGGAGCTTTGTTCCCACAACCACGCCAGGGGCTGAAAGAGGCGAAGGAGCTCGGTGTCTTGTCTATTTTTTCATCTAGCTTACCATGTTTGTCCCTTGTTTATCACGCCGCAACATACCCTGTTACCGGACTTAGTTATTCGCAGACTCTCTCATCATCATCTTGTAGTTTTGGTTTGCGGACAGCTATTCACGCCATGGCTGCACCCCTGAATACTCCACGGCAGAGGTTTGGCGATCTAACTAAGACTGTCGACTGATTAGACTCTTCTCTCATCAAAGATTTCGACTTTGAGGACCTGGGAAGTAACAATCGAACTGCTAATGAATTCCTAGTGGCATATAGAGGCATTATGACACGCTTGATGAAATAACGCAAGAGAAATATAAGGACGGCGTTGACGAGAACCTTGAGAATGATCTAAACAGGCTTTTCGAACGCACTGTTTAGCTCCTTCCAAAGGCCGCCAAGCATGTTAACAGATTATATGTCAAACTTGTTCCGCTATACACAAAGAGTTACTTGAAGCCACGCTCCGACTTTGTAAGAGGGCTGATTGCAGTGGTGACATGGCCACATACGCCTTAACAATGAGCACCGAATTGGAAGGAATAAGACCTCCACCAAGAGGGGCGTGGAATGAGGATGCCACTGACTTCAAACCGAGCGAAGAATTTGTAGGTATCTTTGAGGAATTCAACAAGTTGAAGAAAACCCCGAACAATGGATAACAGCAACTCGAGCTTTATGCTACTAGAGCAGCCGGGTTGTTACAGTCCGCACTGTATGCACTACGCCTACCAGAATAATTTATGGAACCCGAGGATGACCTCGAGGAGGAAACATTCTTCGCTAATGAAACAAGACCGATATATGTTGAATACCTCTATGGGAGCGAAGAATTCATCTACAGGAAGGGAAGTCGCCCAAGAATCCTCAGTGTCAAGTAAAAATTAGGCGCGCCACTTACGAAGGAGGAACAGAGCAGAGTAGATAAAACGACAAAGAGGACTGGGCCAACGCCCCTCAATACAGGAAAGGCAAAAGAGGCGGGACGGTCGAAAGCATCCAAGGAATGCCCGTCACCAAACGAAGGGCAAAAGAGACCGCACGATGGCTTCAAAAAACAAGTATGGGCGAAAACCCCTAGAACGCCTCTGAAACGCCCATCGAGCCAGACTCGAGAACAAGCCCGCAAAAGACCTCGAAGGAGATGGAGCTATTCAATGGGAACTGTTAATGATTCAGCCGATGTCCTGGATATCCTGCGCGATAGCAAGTTTGTGACTGCGAGGGATCGAGATCCCGGACGGCCGGACAGCGGCAAGCTCGTGACGCCAACCGTGGAAACCCGTAGAGATCTGCCGGTTAGGTACCGTGACGACTACATCTACATCATGACGAGATCTACAAGCGCCGCTTCGACACCCCTAGCACCGCATCGTATCTCCTCCAGACGGACGTCGTGCGCAATGCCTGACTGGAGACGGGGGATAAAGAGGTCGCGAAGGCGCGCGACAACGTGAAATCACTCATTGAAACAGCCACGACAAACTCCAAGGCGAAACAGCTCCGCCTGGAGGCCTACAGACTCAAGCTCTCCCGCGCCATGTATACTCTGGGCCTGTTCTCAGGGAAACCGGAGGCCTCAAAGGCAGAGATCAAAGCGGGGCTGAAGGCCCGACTTGAGGATTGGATCCTGTATGAGCTGGCGTGGAATGCCTCGGAGATGGTCAATCTTGAACGCGTGGGTGTCTCGGATGAGCTGAAGAAAAAGATTATTGAGAACGTCAAGACGCGCGAGTACAATATTGAGAAGTGGCGGGAGATGTGGGACGAGGTTGACGATGACGAATCTGATAAGGATAAAGATGGAGACGAAGCTGAGGACAAAGAAGGCGAGGAAGGGTATGAGGACGAAGAGGGGTACGAGAAAGAGGAGGAATAAGAAGAGGAAGAAGAGGACGTGGATGCGCTGGACATAGACTCAGACCCGGATGTAGTAAATGTTGAGAGCGCGCCCAAGAACAACAACATAGCAGCACAAGGGATAATCCTCACGGAAGATGAGATATTGATATAATAATCACGGGGATGAGGTGTACTGAGATTGTCTGAAATTAATGAATCTCTGAGGTTAACAATTAGACGTTCGCGGTGGTGGGTGAATGAACGATGTCTTAGTTAAAAGCACTGATGGATTAGTGTATGGTATTGTCTATTCGCACGCAGTGCGAAATTTGGGATAGATGAGAAGAAAATCTTTTGGCTAAATCCATGGATGTTGGATCATGATCCTTTAGATGTAGTTTCAACTCTTGGTTTTGTGACCTTAAACTAACTGGTCTAGTAATATCGAGACTAGGCACCGAGAACCGGAATGAAACTAAGACTAGTTGATGACAATACTTTGTGTCCTCTGAGAAATGGCTGGGAAACCTGGGCCGCTTCTGATCGATGGAGATACTACTAAAGGTGCCGCAATTCACACTTGGGATTTGTTGAAAACTGGTAAGTTGAAGCTTTGTAATGAGGTCTGGTAGGTATTGCTTTTATGGAACGCGTATACACCTGAGTGTCTTAGCTGGAATCGTAATTTATTGATCGGGATTCGCGTTATTCTTTTATTAAAATTGAAATTGATTTTCATTTAACTCTCCTCTTTTGTCGCTTTATTCTTGCATTTTATATTGGGCGAGAAGATTTAGAAGCCCTCAACGTTTTCAGACTGTTCTTGTGATACCTAGTCTCATTCCTTGACCATTTTTAGCACAACAGCTGGTGACAACTGTCTGAGCTGTCGCGGCGTGTTAAAGTGATGTCATCAGGCGGCTCAGCGGCTTCCCAGGCATCATCAGACAACGCCTCAGGTACTGCACATATGAAAACAACCATTAATTTAGAAGTTGTAACCTCACCAAAATGAGGTTCCTATCAACTTATATACTCTTTATGCTCACGGCGCCCACTTCGGCCTATCGTCCTTCATTTGACAAGTTCTTCGCCCTAGATACAGACAGCCAAATACCCCTCGACCCCACCATGCCGGACAAGCCGCAGACGCTATCGCAACCAGGTGTCCTGATATCGGATGTCATGGGCCGCGACCGCAGCATCAACGTCTTCGCGGGATTTGCGCGGGATGTCGAGGCCGTGGCGAGCCGTCTCGACGATTCCTCTGTCAACAGTACCGTCCTGGCCCCGCTCAACTCCGCCATCGACAAGTTGCCCGGAAAGCCCTGGGAGGACCAGAATGACTATAACGACTTCGGCGCCACGGCGTATAATGGAGACGATGGCCAGGAGAGGGCCCGCAGGAATATCAAGAGGTTTGTGCAGGCACACATTGTCCCGACGAGTCCGTGGAAAGAGAATGAGCGGAGCAGGTCGTTGCTCGATGGCGATAAGGAGATTTGGTGGGAGATGAAGGATGGTGCTATGATGGTAAGTGTATCATTGTCACTTTGATTCCTGCGTGATTTGTGGGCGCACCGTTACTTACTTGTAATATTAGCT
This sequence comes from Xylaria bambusicola, assembly GCF_022495145.1. Taxonomy (NCBI): domain Eukaryota; kingdom Fungi; phylum Ascomycota; class Sordariomycetes; order Xylariales; family Xylariaceae; genus Xylaria; species Xylaria bambusicola. The sequence goes on along the minus strand of NW_025953622.1, from coordinate 140,208 downwards.
GCAACCTGATGGTATTGAGGTCCAGAACATTGCGAGCAAGGTTGGGAATGGCGAGGTCTGGATCATTAAGTCGGTGCGGAATTACACGTAGTTGGCTTTTTACGCAGCGACAATGAGATTTTCGGTTTGGGATTATACATGATACCCCTTTCTTCCCCTAACTAGGCTGGAGAGAATTGTGCCATATGATAATGGTTTAAGAATTTTATTGATTTTAAATGGGAGACTGAACCTCCTGGAGCAGTTATTCTGGGTTCTACATGAACTTTCTCCTGTAGTATAATTCACATTATTAGAACACTCTCCTAGCTTGTTTCATCACCTCCGCGTAATTTTCACGGACATTTGCGATGTTTGCAGCTGCAAGAAAATTATCTGGTTGATCACGTTTTGCACTTGTGTCTTTCTCCCGGACTTGTCATATTGGCTGCTCAATACTGCCAAGTTGCGGCTTGACAAGCTTAAGATCGTTAGCTTGTACGCTGTTGGGTTTGTTTTTACACTGATTTGAACTCTTCTTTTCCCTTGTCGTCCATGTCGTAAAGCATGCTATTTGGATCTCTCACTGTATTCAGCAGCCCTGTCATACCATCGACCACTTATACCAATGTATTTCGTACATTTCGTACAGTGCCTACCTAGGTAGGGAGATGGATACCTGGGTAGATAGAAAACATTCTTGCATCCCCACTGTACTCAACGAGTCTCCTGGTAGGTCGAACAGGTCGAATTTATAAAGTTGTTCGGTTTGTGATTATATTCGCAAACTCACATATTGATCAAACATGACCCAATCCTAAATGGAAGCTCGGACTTACCGAGCCCCTGAGTGGCTGGTCCAGCGGTCGATTGGACGATGACCACACCAGCCCTGTTTGTCCCGTACCTCTCTGCCGCATGAGGTTAGTGCCTACCCAGGTACGTGTAGCTTGACAGCTAATCTGGGACAGACTGGGACAGAGCCGAGAGCGGTGGCAGCGTGGTGGACACTGCGGGCTTTCTCCGAACCCTGCCGCCCCTCACCGCCCACGCGGTGCCCACTCGCCGCCCACTCGGCCTTATCGCAGCAGGATCACAGGTCAGACAGGTCAGACAGGTCCATGCTAGGCATTGGTAGCTGCTTATCGCGCTATCAGCTTATCGTTGGAGTGCTTCAGGAGATGACCATGGTCCATACCTATGGTCAGGATCCGTGCGACAGCTCAATCAATACTTGCGTCGCCAGATGTCCTCGTTTACCCACAGCCCTCATTCTCGTCAGCCTGTATCATCTTCTTTTCTTGTCTTAAAGTGTATGCGATCCTTACTTAGAGAAGCCATATTTTCCATGTAGAGGGTGAGTATTCCATATAACTTGCTTTTTCGATGCCTCTTTTGTTGTCGCCGGGGCTCTTGGCCCCCGTCACGATCGCGTGCGACAACAACGTTGTCGGGCCCGGCATCGTCGAGAATGCTATCGACACAAATCGCGCCGCTCTGTTTGCGCCAGTCTTTATGCCATGTAAATAGTACCTCTGCTAATAATCATCTGGTTGTGAGCAGTTCCTTGAGCCGAGGAGCAATGAACTCTCACGCAGACGACGTCTCGCACCGAGATCGCGAGTCCGCCGAGCGGCACCATCGTGAGCCCTACCCAGCGGGCACGCCTCATCATAGCAATACCGCGTCCCTCCAAATCCACCAACCCGTTGCGTCGCGTATTTCTGGTGTCATTCATAGTCCGAATGGTCTTCTAGCAAATCATGGCGCCTCTGGCCCTCCCATCCCTCTCGGCGCACCACCGGGATCGGTGAATGCCTTTGGAGGGCCGCTACCAAACGACGCGAATCGACCCCACCAACATAATGCCCAGAATGCCTCAAATCAAATGTTTGGTGCCATCGGCGGCCCTGCTTCCGGCCCTTCGGGGCCTGCCAGTGGTGGTCCGGTCTTCGGTGGTCCGCTACAACAAGAGAGCGGTCGCCCAGGCCAGAGCATACCCTTTGGAGCTGGCGGCGGCGGCAGCGGCGGTGGTGGTGCGGCGGCAGCCATGGCCACCTCGAACCCGTCTATCACCGCTGGTAACGCTGGCACCAACAACGGTGCAATGCAACAACAGGGACAACAGCCCATTCTTAATGTAAGCTTAAACACTGCACTGGGTGTATTGGACCTGCATCATCACGGGATAGCCTGGGTGATATGACTCTCCCCTACATCTGCACTACTCTCCCCGGTGACTCCTGCATCGATTTCTTCTCCTTTTTAATAACGTAGTTGGAATAACTCGGGTGTCGCGGCCTTGCGCGCCCAAGCATCTAGCTTGAGCGCGATGCTGTCGAGCGGAGGATAGAGTTAGTTAACCTTTTCGATATAGGATGCTCTTAGCTACCTTGACCAGGTCAAAGTACAGTTTGCCGATCAGCCAGACGTGTACAATAGGTTTTTAGATATCATGAAAGATTTCAAAAGTCAGACGTAAGGCATACCCCATTTATCTTCCCCACCACACGCCCAAGTCTGATGTCTCTTTTTTTTCTGTCTAGCATTGACACGCCGGGCGTAATCAATCGCGTCTCCGAGCTTTTCGCTGGCCACCCCACTCTCATCCAAGGCTTCAACACATTTCTGCCGCCCGGTTACAGAATCGAATGCGGTGCTGGAAACGACCCCAATACCATCCGAGTCACCACGCCAATGGGCACTACCGTCCAGTCCATTACAGGCAGAGCAAATCAAGCCGACGGCACGCACGGGCAGTCTGGCCCAAGTGCATTCTTCAACCACAGAAACAATAACTGGCAGCAGTCCCAACCGCACAATAGCATCGAAAGCCCCGAAGCCCAGTTTAGCGCCCCAGCAACGAATGGAGCAAACATTGTTGGATCTGCCCACCGCGAGCCTATTCCCTTCGATACGCCTGCCGCAAGTGCAGTGCAACACCAACAGCGACCGAGTGCACAAGTACAGAACAACGCAACGACTCCAAACCAGCAGCCAACCGGCCGTAACGCCTTGACGCCTACACCGATTCCATCCGGTGCGCAAAACGGAAACAACAACCAGCAGGCCAACATGGAAAAGCGCGGGCCAGTCGAGTTCAACCATGCCATTAGCTATGTAAACAAAATCAAGGTGAGATACCTTGCCCCCACTTCTGCTACGATTTCAAGACTTTTTTGTACGAGGATAAATAACTACCTGCACCCATTTTGCTTGCTTTCGCTCTAACTCATTCTTCCACACAGAACCGTTACCAGGACAAGCCCGAAATCTACAAACAATTCCTTGAAATCCTCCAGACCTACCAACGCGAGTCCAAACCAATCCAAGAGGTCTACGCTCAGGTGACCAGCCTCTTTAACGCAGCTCCCGATCTGCTTGAAGACTTCAAGCAGTTTCTCCCCGAGTCGGCCGCATCGAATAAGAATGGTACACGAGCTGACGAGATGCTCGCCATGACCGGTCTCACGCAGACCACGCCTCAGCCTGCGCATACCACCAAAGACAACCAGAAGATGCCTCCCGTAGGAAATTTTGCACCTCCTCCGAGTGCTACCAAGGACAATAAGAAACGGCCTCGGAACGACAAATTGCCACAACCGAACACTTCCACCACGGTGATCGACAGCCCAGCTCTCGCAACTCGTTCAATTCCACCCGTTGGTCCTGCCACCAAGCGCGCCAAACTAAACCACAAACCGCTTGCAACTGACGTTCCCACCATTGAACCAACTCTGACTCCTATCCTTCCTAGCCCGCTTCCTCCAACATCCTCGGCAAATGCTACACAGGAAGAGATTGGCTTCTTCGATAAGGTAAAAAAGTACATCGGTAATAGATCGACAATGAACGAGTTCTTGAAGCTGTGTAATATGTATTCCCAAAGCCTTATTGACACAAATGATCTCGTCCACAAGGCGAGCCAGTTTATCGGCGGCAACCCGGAACTCATGAGCTTCTTCAAGACCTTTGTTGGGTACGAAGGCCTTGAAGAGCTGATAGAGAATCGTCCCCGTCCTCCTTCAGGCAAAGTCTCTTTGAGCAACTGTCGTGGAGTGGGACCTAGTTACCGCTTGCTCCCCAGACGAGTAGGTCTCCCTTCCAAATCTGAACTATGAAAGTCACCACTAACAAAGGCCTCTTCAGGAAAAACTCAAACCTTGTGGTGGCAGGGATGAGATGTGCAATGCAGTTCTCAACGATGAATGGGCTTCTCACCCAACCTGGGCATCTGAAGACTCAGGTTTTGTCGCTCACCGTAAAAATGCGTTTGAAGAGGGTCTTCATCGCATTGAAGAAGAAAGACATGACTATGACTTTCACATTGAGGCGAATACCAAGTGCATTCAGCTCCTTGAGCCTATCGCTCAGCAAATGTTGAACCTTACGCCCCATGAGCGAGAAGCATTCCAGATGCCGCCAGGCCTCGGAGGCTCTAGCACTTCAATTTACAAGCGTGTGCTCAAGAAGATTTACGGACCAGAAAAAGGTGCCGAAGTCGTCAACGAAATGTTCAATGACCCTTTCGCTGTTGTGCCTGTGGTCTTGGCTCGACTCAAACAGAAAGACGAAGAGTGGAGGTTTACTCAACGTGAATGGGAGAAGGTTTGGCAAACTCAGACCGAAGTCATGCACCTCAAAAGTCTTGACCACATGGGTATTCAAGTCAAACAGAACGACAAGCGAAGTTTGTCCGCGAAGCATCTCGTAGATATTATTAAGACGAAGCATGAAGAGCAAAGGCGACTACGGAGCACCAAGGACCAAGTCCCGCGATATCAGTATGCATATGATCTCAGCGACGAGGATGTTCTGCTTTCTTTGGTACGCTTTATGGTGCTCTACGGTATGAACAACGGACACCATAGCACTGCTGAGAAGGAACGGATTGTTGACTTTTTTGAGTCCTTCATTCCGCAATTCTTCGAGCTTTCTGAAGAGAAAGTGCAAGATCGTCTGAGTGATATCGATCGCGATTCTGGAGAAGAGGATGTCGAGGATCAGCTTCCTGCTGAACTGACTAACGGTCGTTCTCGGCGGAATGGCAAGAGGTCGGATCTACTTCGTGGAGTCTTGGATCCTGGTCGTAACGCAACCAAACCACGTGCTCGGAAGGAAGAGAGTGCAGCTTCTGGCAGCAAAGAGACGACTCCCGATGTTGGCTCAGCTAATGAGGAGGAAATGGTAGACGCACCAGAAGACACTGCGCCTTCAGATCTATCAAATGAGCGATGGCTCCCCACGATCCCCCGCGCGACAGTCATCAAGGGTGATAGTTCCTTGCTTGATGCCGATGGTGACTTGAAGGCCGACGGCTTTTTCCCGCGCCCTTGGTATAACTTCTTTTGCAATCAAACCATCTATGTCTTCTTTAGCGTCTTCCAGACTATATACAAACGTCTCAAGGAAGTCAAGGAGAGCAAAGAAAGCGTTTTGACGGCCATCACTCGCTTGAAGAGTAAGAAGCCTGCAAAAGAGCTAGGAATTACCGTGAATGAGCTCAACTATTTCGACGAGAATGACCAGACTTCTTTCTGGCCAAAAACTGTTGAGCTGATCGAAGATTACATCACCGGCGATATTGACGAGAACCGGTATCAAGAAGTCTTACGTCATTACTACCTTAAGAAGGGTTGGAAGCTGTATACGATTCTTGACCTTCTCAAGACCCTTTGTCGCCTCTCCCTTACTTGCACAAGTTCTGATGCTAAAGAGAAGACGCCAGACCTCATTCAACAATTCCTGAACAGCCGCCAACAGGAAGAAACCAGCTACCAGACAGAGATCAGTGCCCGAAAGTTCGCTGAAAAGTGTATCAAGGACGGAGATATGTTCGTCATCTGTTGGGTATGTGTCTTACTATCGGTCTCGTGTAATTGTATTAACTAACACTTTTTTTTAAGTTTCCCAACAAACGGGAGGCTACAGTCCGCTGGTTGCAGAAGGACGAGACTACCTTTTACATGGACGAAATGGAGCGCCGTGAGAGATGGCAGTACTACATTTCTTCGTATATCCGAGTTGAACCTACCGAGGGCGTCCCCAGGAACCGCCTGCGGAAGACGGTTCTTGCTCGTAACCTACCATCAAGTGATGCAGATTCCGACGATGGCAATGCACCGAAACCCTTGAAGTATGACGAAGGGTTAATCTTGCGCATCTGCCTCAATTCGAACAAGATAGTGTGGGAGAAGGACACTTCCGAGCACTTCATCTACAATCTCTCACCCGAGAACGAAGAAGAGAAGAAGAAAGCAGAGGAACGGGCACAAGCGGTCACGGAACACCGAAAGCAGCTCTTCCGAGAGAAGATGTTCATGAACAACGCTTGGATGCGTGGACTGAGACAAGACGAAGTCCAGAAAGTCAACGAAAAGTTCTCGAAGTGGTTCAATGACGGTGTGTCGCCCACTTCGAATGTTCGAGGAGGAGGAGGGGAGGCGGATGAGATGCAAGGCGCGTGAATGATACCCCCATGCTGTTACATCAAACAACCTCTCTCTTGAGATGATGCTAGCTAGCCATGCTCGGGCTAGAATTACCTACCTGGTCCTTGTCATCTTTGCACATCAAAGAGTTGTTTATGTTTCTAAAGTTTCCTGTGAAAAAATGGAGCTCTGGACTTCGGCGTTGGGGGTGTTATGTTCCGCCTTTTTCTTTTTTCTCTCTTCATTTCTTTCTTTTCCCTTTTTATTTGCCTGCTTCCTTTTACACGCGCACACACATTCCACACGAAGGGAGAATGGGCGGGCGGAAAAGAATGGTTCTTGTTCTTGTTGTCTAATCATGAAACTGAGAGAGAGAGCCACTGCATAGCGATATAAACCATAGGAAGAACGTCATAACTACAGGAAGAACGTCGTTTTGTTTTTGTTTTCGTTTGTTTTTTTCCCCATCATCACTGATTTGATTTGATTTGATTTGATTTGTTGCGTGGTTTCGTCCTTACTTTCGGGGGTAATCTACGTTACTGTCAACAGAGGGATGGGGGAGAGGGCATACGAACGTACCTAAGGCCTGTATGTTGTTGCATGGCCTGCGAGGAGGGAGAGAAGAGAGGTTCAAGCTAGCTCGTTTGGCTGGCTGTCTCTGTTTTTTTTTTTTCCCCTTTTGTTGTATGTATATTAAAACTACCTGAGTAGTTAGTTTACTGCTCGACCTAGGTGCTACGTAGATAGTGCCTCCTTACGTGCCTCACTGCGATGAATACATTATACGAACTTTGCCTAACTGTTACTTTTACTTTGGGTTGGGCTAATTATACTACCTGGATTTGATGGTGCTGACTTAATGAAAAATGTAGACAGCCTCTTAATGATGAAGTGTAGGGGAAAGAGGGTAGTATAAATGGATTCACATGAGTTGGGCAAATCATGGCTGGTATTCTTCATTTATTCATTCATTTGACGAGAGACGAGACGCGGCCTATCTATCCGACTTATTAATCTATCTCGCCCGCGGATGTCTCTTGCATACGCATTCTTTATATTGTCGAAGCACTAGCGAGAGCTAAATTCAGACCAATGTGTTCGTTCACCTCGTATTCATATGGGGTAGGTGGTGTCGCAGGGTTGATAGGCTGACACTTAGACTCTGACTGGTTGGTCGAGGTTTTTTACATCCTTCTATACCAACCTGTGTAGTTTCATGCTCTGGTGTATGCACCGATCTCTGTTCTTTTTATCTAGCCAAAACAATGACGCTGTGGTGGGGTATAGGTGCGCGGTGGATAGATAGGATAGGGTGGATTTATAGTAGGGATGGTAAGAGGTGGGAGGTGGGAATTCATTCTAAGCTCTCGATGACAATGGCGCTGGCACCACCGCCACCATTGCAAATACCGGCGCAGCCAATCTTGGCCTTCTTCTCGCGCAGGACGGTGGTGAGGGTGGTGACGATACGAGCACCAGAGCAGCCGAGAGGGTGGCCGATGGCGACGGAGCCACCGAAGACGTTAACCTTGTCCGCACTCAAGTTGAGAAGCTTCATGTTGGCGAGGGCTACGACGGAAAAGGCCTCATTGATCTCGTAAAAGTCAACGTCCTTGTCTGTGATACCGGCGTGCTTGAGAGCCTTGGGGATGGCAAGGGCCGGAGCGGTTGTGAAGCGTTCGGGCTCACGAGCGGCGTCACCCCAGCCGAGAATCTTGGCAATTGGGGTCACTCCGAGCTCCTTGACCTTAGCCTCGGACATGAGCACAACGGCGGCCGCACCGTCATTGAGAGGAGCAGCGTTGGCTGCCGTGACAGAGCCGTCCTTGGGCTTGAAGACAGGCTTAACAGTCTTCAGCTTGTCAATGTTAAGGTTCTTGACCTCCTCGTCGGTAGTGATCTGAACCGGGGGCTTGCCACGGCCGCCGCTGACCTCGACAGGGACGATCTCCTTGGTGAAAATGCCGTCGGCGGTGGCCTTCTGGGCGCGCTGGTAGGTCGCAATCGCGTAAGCATCTTGCTCCTCGCGCGAGATGCTGTGGTCGTCGCTGCAGAGCTCAGCAGCGAGACCCATGTGCTCCTTCTTATAGGCGTCGGTAAGACCATCCTTCAACATACCGTCCACGAGGCTCTGGTCGCCGAACTTGGCGCCGTTGCGTAGGACGGGGAGGTAGTGAGGGGTGTTGGACATGGACTCGGCGCCACCGGCGACAACGATTGAGGCATTGCCGGTTATGATGGTCTGAGCACCGAGGATGATAGCCTTCATACCCGAGGCGCACACCTTGTTGACACCGGTGCAGGGGACAGTGTTGGAGAGGCCGGCACCAATGGCGCACTGGCGAGCGGGGGCTTGGCCGAGACTATCACACCGCCGGTCAGCATCAATTAGCCATTCTTGTCCCGCCTTTTCCAGTACCGATGTGTCTGGCGATTGAGGGGATTGAGTGATGCTTACTTGGCTGACAAGACATTGCCGAAGAAGACCTCTTCAACATCTTCGGGCTTGATCTGGGGAACACGCTCAACAGCAGCTATCATCCAGCAAGTCTAGTGTTAGTGGTGACGAGAGCAGGGGCATAGTCGAGGGATAATTAGGGAATACGAATACGAGTGGGAGAAACATACCCTTGATGGCAGTGGAACCTAGCTGGGTGGCGCTGAGGCTCGAAAGAGTGCTACGAGAATCATGGTAAGCCCGGGTTTCTTTTTCGTCTGCTCGGCTTTCCCTCTCCTCTTCCTCTTCTATATGCTCGTAGACGCCCAGATAGATATAAAGGGCCAATGGAGGGGTAAGCAGAGAATGGAAACATACCCAAGGAACGACCCGACGGGTGTTCTGGCAGCGGAGACGATGTAGACGGGAGGAAGACCGGACATGTTGGCCAATTGTTTGCTAGATTTGGTATTACTGTATAGAATTGGGTATCGTTAAAGGAGAGAAGGAGAGATGAAGCAAGAGAGGCGGCAATGGTGACGGTGGAAGAATGGTGTTTTATGTATGGGAAATGCCGAAGCGGCCAGCCCCGGTTTTTATATCTACACCAATGAAGCAGGCCGACGCGGACTCGCCCTAGACGCCAGAGGAAGGAATGGACAGCTCGAGTGGCCTGTATTCCTATTGCTATTTGTCAAGACAAGGCCGCGGTAAGCAGTCAGGATGCCGGCGTCAGTCTAGGATTGCCAGAGTCTGCCAGAGACTGTCAGAGACTCACAGTCCCCTTGCACTACCTAGCTCTAGCTCTCCGGCGAAGGAGGGGTCTTGGACAATACTACAGTAGAAATAGAATTATAGCGGGGGACTGCTGTAATCGGCAAGTGGGCTGCCCAGCGCTCCCCAGCAAGTCAGCAAGTCAGCCCGATAACGCCTTTGCCTGCTGGCCTGGGCCGTTTGTCTGTCTGTCGTCTGTCGCGCTTCCACGGAACCTCCACTAGATCTCCACCAAACCTCGACGGCGGGCTTATCGCCTCTCCGAATCGGCAACTACCTAAACAGGACCCGCCGAATCGCCCTACCTACAGCTCCCGAGTCTGTCTGGCCAGAGCTAGGTAGCACCGCTAATATCACACACACAGCAAGTAAGTGTCGTGTCGACCTGCATGCAGTAAGATACGGTGCAGATATAAGTGGCATTCTGACGCTCACTGCAGTCTGCAGATACCTTATAGAGGGACAGAGAACTTATAATTAAAAGCTATGTTGATTAATATGCTCCGCCGTATGGGCTACCCACATAAAGTAGTGTGTCTGTCCAATGGCCTTCCTTAGGTAAGCGATAGGTACATGAGATATGTACTCATCTACCTAGGTAGTCACTCGAGTCACTCTACCTACCTACTTACCTAGGTACCTAGATAGGTAGCCTCGCGTGTCTACCTACCCTGTCTTTTAAGTAGAGGTAAGGTAACTTCAGGTAAGTACCCACAGCCACCGCGCCTTGCATCACCGCGTCCAAGCAATTCTCCAGCCTTGCTATCGCCGCCTCGTCATTTTTTTTTTGGACTGCGAGCTTCACATGTTGTCGCAGTCGCCAACGACGCCAATTCGAACAACCCCGAAGCATTTCAGACGCCATGGATGACCTCTATGATGAGTATGTACCCAACAACCAGATTACCATATTGCCACATGTTTTTTTTTGGTTCTATTTCTTCCATCTATCAGTTCTTACCCATCTTCTTGCATATCCAGGAACCCGTCACACTGACTGTGATGCAACAGGTTCGGCAATTTCATCGGGGAGGATGCCGACGCATCGGAGGAAGAGTCCCAGCATGGCGTGGATGCGGGCGCATACCTCGACGACGATGCATATCCCGAGGACGTGCCCGAGAGGACAGGCCAGGAATTGATGGAGCTGGACGACGAGGGTCCATCCAATGCAGTCGTCCTCCATGAGGACAAGCAGTACTACCCCACCGCACAACAAGTCTACGGAGCCGATGTCGAGACGCTTGTACAGGAGGAAGATGCACAGCCCCTAACCCAGCCCATCATCGCTCCTGTCGAGGTCAAGAAGTTCTCCGTCGAGGAAGCCGACCTGCCGCCCGTACACTTCGATCGCAACTTCATGTCAGACCTCATGAATTTTCCCGATCAGACACGGAACATCGCGCTAGCTGGCCATCTGCACCACGGTAAAACTGCCTTTATGGACATGCTGGTACTCGAGACCCACGATATCACCGATAGATTAGACAAGCGAATGGGAAAGAAGAGAGACGTGCAATTGCGATATACCGATACACATATCATGGAGAGGGACAGGGGCTTGTCCGTCAAGGCGGCGCCCATGAGCCTTGTGCTGCAGAGCACCAAGGGCAAGTCACATCTGTTGAACATCATCGACACTCCGGGGCATGTGAACTTCGTCGACGAGGTAGCCGCGAGCTTGCGCCTAGTCGATGGTCTTGCACTCGTTGTGGATGTGGTTGAAGGTGTACAGGTCAACACTGAGCAGATTATCAAGCACGCCGTGCTCGAAGATATCCCCATGACACTCATAATCAATAAGATGGATCGTCTGGTATTAGAACTAAGGCTTCCTCCCAGCGACGCCTATTTCAAGTTAAAACACGTGGTCGAAGAAGTCAACACGATTATAGAGAATACCCGGCCAGGCTCCGGCGAAACAAAGCGCTTAAGTCCTGAAAAAGGAAACGTCCTATTCGCATGTAGCGAAATGGGATGGTGTTTTACGCTCCAGTCCTTCTCTAAGATGTATGCCGATAGCTTCCCCGGAGTAAATACTGAGGAGCTGGCGAAGCGTCTCTGGGGTGACATCTACTTTAACCCTAAGAAAAGGACTTTCAGTCGAAAACCCTTGCCTGGCGAGCAAAGCGCAAAAAGATCATTCATTCATTTCGTTCTCGAGCCCATTTACAAATTATTTTCTCACACAATTAGTCAAAGCGCTGAGGAGTTGGGCCCCATTTTGTCATCGCTGGGCATACAGCTCAAGCCCTCCCAGTACAAGCTGGACGCCAAAATGCTTCTCAAGCTTGTCTGCGAACAATTCTTTGGTCCGTCAACCGGCTTTGTGGACATGGTTGTCCAACATATCCCATCGCCCGTGGAAGCAGCGGAGACTAAACTGGAACGATACTATACCGGCCCCTTAGACACCAAAGTTGCGGAATCAATGAAGAATTGCGATCAAGATGGCCCATTAATAGTCCATGTGACCAAACTCTTTAACACGGCTGACGCGAAAAGCTTCTACTCCTTCGGGCGCGTTATGAGCGGTATCGCGCGGCCCGGTATGCAGATACGTGTACTTGGAGAGGGATACTCTATCGATGATGAAGAAGATATGGCCATGGCAACTATAGGTAGCGTCTACATTGCCGAGACGCGCTACAACGTCGAGACAGATGGCATACCCGCCGGCAGCCTGGTGTTGCTAAGTGGCATCGATAACTCCATAGTCAAATCAGCGACGCTTGTTCCACCCAAGCTCGAGGACGACGAAGATGCGTACATCTTCAAACCAGTTTCACATTTCACAGAGTCTGTGTTCAAAGTGGCTGTTGAGCCCATTAACCCGTCTGAACTGCCTAAAATGTTGGACGGGCTTAGAAAAATAAACAAGAGCTATCCCTTAGTAACAACAAAAGTTGAGGAATCAGGCGAACACATAATTCTCGGCACTGGCGAGCTATATATGGACTGTGTTCTTCATGACCTTCGAAAATTATACGCAGACATGGAGATCAAGGTTTCCGACCCTGTAACTCGTTTCTGCGAGACAGTCGAAGAAATGTCGGCTACGAAGTGCTACGCTGAAACACCAAACAAGAGAAATAAAATCACCATGATTGCGGAACCGCTCGACAACGGTATCGCCGAAGATATCGAGAGCGGTCGCGTGAACATGCGGGATGGTGCACGAAAGGTCGGCAAGTTCTTCCAGGATCGGTACGACTGGGATATACTGGCTGCACGGAGCATCTGGGCTTTTGGCCCAGACGAAATGGGCCCTAACATACTACAAGATGACACATTAGCCGAGGTAAGCCGAGTCAAATGCTTGTCCTACCCTCCTCTCGTTCACTATTTCATCAGAGGCGCTCGATGTCTTACTACACAAGTTCTGATGGGATGGTTGCCGCGCGTACAAGCACACAGCAGTCCCCTCAGACTTCCAACCCTGGCTTGAAAGCTTACCAGCTTGCGAATGGTACCTAATGTTTTCGGCAGGTGGATAAATCGCTGCTAAGAAGTGTGCGAGAGACGATCCGTCAAGGCTTTAGCTGGGCAACTCGGGAAGGCCCGCTATGTGAAGAGCGTAAGTCAACCCCCATTTCATCATATCATCATGTCTTACCGCTTCTCTATCTCTGGCTCTCCCCACGTTCTAGATGAGGTACACACACATCCACTGAAACCCTTCCCTCTCTGTGGATTGGTCTCCGAACGTGGTCAAGGCCTCGAACAGATCTGCAGTATCACCCCCGAGTGACCCCGTCTTGGGTTTTGTTCTCAGCACAGGCATGCCGAGGAATCCGGTTATGAGGCAAGAGTATAGCCTTCCTTCTTCAGGGGTGCTCAAGAGGGGACAACGCGTGCCATACTGGTGAGCGGGTAGGGAGGGGTGGGGCCAGAGTCCTCGATGTGTCGAGCTCAAAGTACACCCTCCGTTTCTATGAGTAGTGGAGGGACGCTAGTGGCATCCCTGCTCTCATTCCCTGTAGTCTGCCCTCCCATTCTCTCCTAGTCGGGCCTGCTCTTCGTCGTGGAATATTCCGTGCTTCATCCCCACTCACTGGCCTATCTGTGCGGTCAGGGTCTTGAGAGACGAGATCAGGTTGGGGTTACCACAGGGCTGCGTTCGCCTTGGCCCCAGACGGACTTATTACCAATTGTTTCCGTCAGTGCACTAGCTCATGCACTGGCCGATGAGAATCAAGATGTGCTAGTGTGGGATGTCGCTGCGGAGCCCCCTGACTCCCAGATTGCTGATTCAATTTAATGATTTCCTTTTCTTCGCGAATTTCCATAGTACGCTATACTAATGAATGCGTCAGCTATCCGAAATACCAAATTCCGCATCACTGATGCTGTTTTAGCCCAAGAGGCTATATTCCGAGGTGGCGGTCAGATTATTCCCACGGCACGCCGCGCGTGCTACAGCTCGTTCCTGATGGCGTCCCCTCGCCTTATGGAGCCTGTATACTCATGTTCAATGATTGGTCCACAGGACGCTGTGCCCATGCTTTACACGGTACTCTCCAGGCGGCGAGGGCATGTCCTCGCTGACGGCCCCATCGCCGGCACCCCGTTGTACCGCGTTCATGGCCTTATCCCTGTCATCGACTCGTTCGGCTTCGAGACAGATCTGCGGATCCAGACCGAGGGACAAGCCATGGTCAGCCTCGTGTTCGACAAGTGGCAGCTTGTGCCGGGCGACCCCCTCGATAAGGAGGTCGTGTTGCGCCCACTTCAACCTGCTGACGCGCAGGCTACAGCGCGTGACTTCGTGCTGAAGACGAGGAGACGCAAGGGTCTCAGCGAGGATGTCAGCGTCGCCAAGTTCCTTGAGCCCGAGTTCTATCAGAGTTTGATGGAAAGTGGGACTCTGGGGAGTCCTTAGCTTGGGTGTAGAAGAATTCGTTGGATGGGTAGGGTAGGGTATATGTATTAGGGTTGTCCTTTTCGATTGCTGGTATGTATGTGTATATATTTGGGCCGACGGTAGCTATATAGGTTGGAGAAAGTCGGTATTATTGAATTGCGCGTACGGAGATAAGGAAGTAATCAAGTAGGTTGGTAGGTAGGTAGGCAAGGAGGTCAGCAAAGGAAGTATAAAATTGAAACAAATAGCCGATCATTGATTTTTTTTTATATTCACTGCTTGACTGAGTACCTTACCTGGGTGGATTATATGAGAAAAGTAAATATCACGCATACTTACCTTAAGGTCTAGGTTAGCATGGCTTTAATGTTTATAAGGAAGAAGTATGTGTACCCATATATATATCTTGGTACACGATGGCGATGATGTAGAGTGAGTGAGTGGTATATAGTCTAAAGAAGTAGGCTTTAGAGTAAGACTTCTCTTTTGGTCGGTAATCGTTAAATAGACATGGTTTTATGTCTGCTAACGTAAAATGGTGTACAGCGTGTAGGAAAGATGATGTGGATTAGGGATATATGTGTGCAACGTGGGAGAAGATAATCGTATTGTTATTATGATGCTTGTGTTGGTATATACTCTACTCTGTTGGGCTGTATGCTTACTTACTTTGATTTAAACTGAAGTCGATATTCTTTGTGTTCTCCCTGCTCAACTCGCAAGGTCTTCTAGAGGAAGGTTGTTTGGGCTTGGACTGGCAGTAGCGTATATGTAAGGGCTGTGATTTGGTAATATAGTTGGTTAGGTAGGGAAGTAAGTCAGTGTGGTTTTACAAGGTAAGTACTTGTGAAAGGAGAGAGAGAGGGGGGGGGGAGTATGCTTGTATATATGACAGGCAGTAGAGAAAGGTTTTCTCAATCAAAGGAAGGATTTGCTCAAGGGTAAGGAATGGTGAATGAAGCCGTGAACGAAGCTGAGGTAGGTAGGGAACGCGAGAACATCACCGATATAAAGTGAAAACATAGCGTTACCCATGGTTTCCTGTGTAAACATGATTACATACAGGGACAGATATTGAAAGTGCTTTAATATGGGATTATTATTCCTACCTGGGAGGGGAAAGTAAAGATTTTCTCCCACCATTTCAGCTATGTCTAAATATTGATAGGAATAATTCTAGGTTACCTATGTAGTATATTGGTATTGATTTATATCTACTGAGATAAGCAGCAAGGTTTCAGTATACTTTAAGGTTGGTTAATACATATTATACAGCTAGGTCAGTACTTTAAGAGATAGAGCTTACCTGTATATATATATATATATATATACTAATTATTTGATCTGATTAGATATATCCATGTATTCAATACTATTGCAATGAACTGGAAGCCTATGAGTAATAGTATCGAGGTGAAGAGATAGACATAGATACGCGACAAAAAAAGGCGCGAGAGATTTACGGCAGATCCCGTTCGTTAACCGGAGAAGTAGTGTCGATATAGCTTATGCGTATCTATAGATTTTGATAACTATGATCTCTAATAGTAGTTATCTAGTACTCGGTCCTAGTAACAACCAAAATCACGCCATGTTTATAGAATGTATTGCAAAGATCTGGGACATGCATTAATATAGGTATTATCCAAATGCAATCTATCTTATTGCTAGTAGTAGTAGTAACACTAGTAACAAGGAATTGGAGAAATGGCATGGATAAAGCACATCTTAGGCTCCGATGCAGAATACCCGTACCTACACTGATATGCAGTGTAAAGCGCAATGCAGGAACCCGAATATCCTGGTTGCAAATGACGTGCGCTATATTGGGTCTTTCGGCCGGAGTGTTCAGAAACGGCGTTTACTCCGATAGTAACCCCTGGTCTGCTCCGGCATTGTCTACAATACAGGATACGTAGTGTACACTAGGTAAGTAATGCGGGAAAAAAAAAAGTATCATCTCTTCTCAAAAGATCGTATAACGAACATCTTATTAGTATGGTTATTGATCTTATGGCATTGATAGGCATAATAAGCCTGACGGAAAACACATAAATCTTCTTGGCGCTATACTAGAAGCTCGTACTTGCATGCGCACGTTCTTGATTATGGTGGAATTGAATCTCATGCAGCTTGATTAGTATACCTTAGTAAGCCTTGAGCATTGCGCGGGCACAACGCCAGCATGAATGCGAGAATTATTGGGCGGGCCCATATTGAGTATGAACTGGTTCTCTCATACATAGCATGGCATGTATACTGGGTGTCCAATTCGCGACGCCGCTGTCGAGGTTGTTTTGAGCAAGAATTCCGCGATTTGCGGAGCTGTAAGTATGGATATACCAAGCCAATTTGCATAGGCCTTTTCGCATGACCTGTTTCTAAGCTAATTTTAGAGCTGAGATGCTCACGATAGACCTAGCGTAGAGATGATGAGATGACGAGGTTCCGTGCAGTTGGGTCGAATTGCATGTCCGTGCGGTTTGTGTCAGCAGCTGAAGGAATCAAGCAACCTCGAAGTTCGGTAATCTCGGGCGGTCTGGCAGTCGCTGAATAGGGCATATAATGCCTGCTGTAGATAGCGCTCTGGCATAGAGTGCTTCGTAACAGTGCATAAAAGCACAACGGGGCTACGATGGTTGACTTGGGGCGGAACATCTTAGACGCAGGTTTCTAGCATTTTGTCAAGTACTCCTTTGAGAGTGGCATTTTCCAGAGCAGCGGCAACTCTCTCCTTGTCAGCCAATTGCTTGTTTACCTGGTCATCTTGGCTGTGGGTGCCCTCCTTAATCATAACATCGACACGGTAGTTGGGAGGCAGCGCCTGTTCGAGACGAACTCTGATACCAAGCCCAATGACAGTGGCGAGGGAACAGTGGGTAATAGTCGGCGTGATCTTGACAAGAACTTGGGTCAGGGTGTTGGGATCTGCAGGCGCAGAAGGAGAAGGGGTAATGTGGATATCAGGCAGGTTCACTACCGCAAGCTGACCGAGCGACAGTGGGTGCTCCGGATCAGAAATGGTCGAAATGAGGTCTGCGAAACGTCAGCCGTCTGATTTCCACAAGGGGGAGTGTAGCATCGAACCCGCTGCCGGGAAATTGACGACTAGGGGAAAAAAACAGCCACTCATGAGATGACAGAATGTAGCCTGGAATTCGCTGAGAATAGCGGATTTTTCACGAGCTAGAAGGTTGCAGCCAGCTATATTGGATATTTCGGTGTAGGCGCCAGGGGTCGGATGTTGTAGTAGTTATCATGACACCGGGCCGTCCAATGATGAAGAAAGGCAGTACTTAATCTTCAAGGCATGACGTGTTTCAAGATGGACAGAAAGAGAAGAAACGCGCAAGAACAGACGAAGACAGGACAAGACGAGAGAGAGGATGGGGGGAATAGAGACGGAATAAACCCACCGTAGATCTCCTGCTCATCGATGGGCTCAATGGTAAAGCCGTCGTCGCTGTCGGTGTCATCGGAAGCCCAAGGCACCTCGCAAAAGGGCGCAGAGAGGTATTCGGGCCGTCTCAAGACAATGTCTAAGTCGGACTCGGCATCCTTGCCGGGGGTAGCGGCGGGAGCCTTCTTTTTGTTTTGCCTCGTGGGAAGTTCCGAGACGTTCAGAATGGTAGGGTTGGCGTTGTCCTTATTATCCATCTCGGGGTGATGATCAATGATGTCCAATGCTGACGATTCAATGAGTTGACTGTGGGATAGTGTTCGACAAGGAGGTGATTACAAGTATAACAGAGACACGGCGTCTGACGGGGGTATTTTGTGTGTAAATAATGGACATATCCGTAGATGCATTCATGAATCAGTCATCTCGAGGAGGTGGATTCTCATGAGCTTGAGACCAGTGGCGGCGGGGTAAGCTTGTACCACCACCAGCTGGCGGTGGTACCGACGCAGCTGACTAGCCACAGATGCGTCTGGTACTTCGACTGCCTCCTCACATTTGTACTATCATTTGTACTATCATTTGTACTATCTTCTTACATGTGACCAAGCAACCCTCATTGATATACCTACCTAACACTAAGTATGTAGGTAGTACTTAGTAGAATCTTGTAGGTACTTGAGCTGCAATTATCGTTGTTTCTTTACCCCGAAGACCCGCCGATCGTGACATGCGTTGGTGTTTTGCAGGATCAATTATTCCACCAAAAGCGATACCTTCTAGAGTATGTGTATGTACTGTACGTGTCGTCCTCGCAGCTTGTGCCCTTCTGGAGAATTTGGCTGACTCCTGTTACACAGCGTCCCGACGACGTGTTTGGCAGCTCCTCGGACAGACTCGGATTAGCAAGATACGTAATTCAAAGAAAGGGCCTGCAGCGGGCCTTGCTGAGTGATGCTGGTCTCTGCTTAACTGCAGCCCACCAGCTGGGTACAGTTCACGAACTAGTCAATGGCACAACCTGATTTCAAAAGTGTGTTTTGCGAGCTGCGATCGGGGGCTGGACCATTATGGAACTGGTATTGGTAGTGCAAGCGAAATGGCACCACCCTCACGATAGACGAGATATTAGTGTCCGTCAGAATCTGGTAGCTGCGCCAGTGGAGCGTAAGTATACTACACTACCGACTACCTCGTAACCTCGGATGCCTACCTAGTGTAGATAGTCTCTGTATTGGATCTGGTTGGTAAGAGATTGAAATGCTTACATCCCACCCAACTACAACAGTACGTACGTTGTATACACTACCAATATATATCACCGTATCACCGACTGGATGAGACCTGACTGAGTACTGTACCTAGCCCACCTATAGCTTGTCTCACGCCCCTGCGTCTCATCTGCACTTCAGGCACATGTGGGTTTACCTTGTGGGAGAGTTTGCGTAGAATACTTAAAGTACTGGCATGTAGTAGGTGGTATGAATAACCGCACTCGATCTATGTTAAATGCCGAAATCTTAGAATACTGTTGAGCACCCATGATAGGGATGGCAACGATAACGGCGCCATTGACAACGGTAATGATGATGATGACGACGACGATGATGATGATAGTGGTCTACTATGTAGTAATCATCAGTATCAGCTAACGGTGGTTCGCATGTGGT
This sequence comes from Xylaria bambusicola, assembly GCF_022495145.1. NCBI lineage: Eukaryota > Fungi > Ascomycota > Sordariomycetes > Xylariales > Xylariaceae > Xylaria > Xylaria bambusicola. Next base: position 120,650 of record NW_025953622.1, on the reverse strand, counting down.
GGAAAAGAGGTTAAGTATTCCTATTCTACTAATTACCTAGTACACGCAGGTTGGTGCAGACAGAGTACCGGCATCCAAGACAAAGCGTGGCGAGCGTGGCGCTGGCACCTGCAGCACATAGGTACTACCTAACGTACATAGGTATACCTACTACGTATACAGATGAGATGGTATGAGCCAAGAATGGCACTTCTTCAGCGCGGGCCAACGGCGTGAGGCTTGCGCTTCTAGCTTGCGAGCCCTGCAATGTGATGCGGCAATTCCCTGCGTCAAGTTTAAGCGAGCGTACAAAGTATCCAAGTACTATAGTAAGTACCTGCTACATACCTTTTCCACCACTACTACATGTACAGCCCTATGTACTTATATATGTAAACTCCAATGGCAGATCATAGGTATATATCTTAATCCCTATCAACTAGGAGTAGTTGCTAGTTAGGGGCAGAGGCGGCCTGGAACTTCGTAGTATCGACGGGCGGTGATCTCTATTTCATCTATCGCCCAGATATCGCCGAAAGGAATAAGCCGTTGTTGTTCACCGACGCGCGTGCTCGGCACGGGGAAAGGTTGCCTTGGTGTCTATTTTAGTGTAGCCCCTGGAATACCTACCTGCTCGCCTGCTTCACGTGTCGTGACGCCAAGTAAAGACCCGCCTCGTGGGAGGAGGGACCAGGTTGTATATCTAGCGTTGACCAAACCAAGGCGTCTCCCTAGTGTAGTGCAAATACCTTGCAGACACCTTGGAAATATTTGTAGTTAGTAGAAGTACTAAGTAGTAGAAGCACTACTACTGTAAGTATGTCAGGATTCATCAAGATCTTAATCGCCTGTTCAAGAAGCATTATCAGCCATTGGTAATACCTGCGTACGGGATCTAGAGACGACGGAGACGTGTAGCCAAAAAAAAAAAATCTTTACAAACATACTTAAACGGCGACTGGGCTGGTTTTCACTGTCTTCTCACTGTGCAGTACCGTCAGCTCGGGTACGCCAACTCGCATCGCACAAAAACAAAAGTCCCTAACCACCAAGCTGTCTACCATGCCATGCTACAATCTCTTTTCGCACAGCGCTTCGGTCTGTGTAACACTACCTTACATAGGTAGGCTCTCGTGAGCTGCGTAACGCGAGACGCACAATGAGTTACATACATACACCAGTGGTAGGTAATTCCATGAGCAAACTTTGAACATTGGCATGGTGTCGGAGTTACGGAGAAAATAGCGGCATGACCAACCTATCTACACCCCCCTTCCCATGGACCTGCAGTCGAAACGAACCCCTGGTCTGGTCGAGTCACTTTTAGCGAGGTGTCCCACACCGGGCAAGTATCTACCTAGGGGGGTCCATGGGAGTTATTACGTGTAGTGTACACTCTCCCTCGATCATGCATGCATGCATGGCTCGTGAGGCGTGCTTATCCACGTATTTAAGATACTTGGTAGGTATGAAAGTTTACCCTTCAAGATGCGTGGAGGGTGTACACCTAGCTTCCTACCTCATCTGTACTTATGTGCTTACAGACCTACTGTAGATAGCACTTACATTGTATAACTACCTCCGTACAGATCCAAGGTAGGAAGTAGAGACAGAGTCACAAGATATGAACTCATGTGTGAGCCGAGACGGCGAATGGCAGTAGAGGAGCTGACGTTGTAGTAGTAAACACTGTAGCAAATCTCATGGACACATAGCGCACAACAACAAGGACTGTATTTGCTATCTACTATAAGTATGGGGGGAGGGGGTGCTGCGATGATTATTTGTGCGCTTGGAAGTGGTTGAAACAAAACCTGAGACCATATCTAACATATCTAACAACCTATAAACGCCAAGCCCTTGCATTTCAAGGAGCAAGCAGCTGGGCGAGAGGACACGCGCTCGTAACACATCCGGTTTCCTAATTACTCGGTGTGCGAGTACCTATTATACCTACCGTACTATGTACTCTAGGTTACAGCAGCAATGCAGTACATGTACATTCGAGTTGGCTGTCAAGAACAACAAGGCTGGTTTTCGCGAAGGATCCCGCAGGTTGCAGACGCATGTCGCAGGCAGGTCAGGCAGGTCGCCGGTTATCGAAAACGCAGGTCAAATCCGGGGAAAGCTCGAATTTGCCCATGGTTTTTATTTTTTATTTTTATCACGATTGCCATACTGTAGATAGTATTCTTCAAAGTACTACTGTATCGCGCAACATCTAAACATCTGCCTTGTCCAGAGAGAGCTCCCCTTGACGGATAGGATCTATTATACAAGACAAGGAGCCGCATCAGCGAGCCAATGCATCGACGCGGTCCAGACCAACTCAAAGGCGGCCAGTGAGGATTGAGCAATAGTCTGGATTCGGTCAGTGCAGAGCAGAACGCGACTACTACTGCTGTTAGTTACTTTTATGCTAAAGTATGACGGCGACAGGGTCGAATGGAGAGCAATGCGCCGGTCGTGCGGCCAGTTTCGGTACAGAGAGCGGAACAATGTCAACTCGCTCGGTTTGCCGCTCGCCCACTTCCTGACCTCCTATTTACCTATAGTAGTAAGTAGGTATGTACCTAATAATCTCTCTACTTATGCTGTACATATGTATGTAAGTATGTAGGATAGTTGTGCCGCGCAACACTGCGCCTACATATACATACACGTGCTCGTCGTACATGCGCAGGTCCCCGGTCGTTTGCCACGAGATAACAGATGACACCGAGCATGATATTTACTCACTTATAATACCTAATAACCGATTTATGGGGTTTGGAGATGCGCATTCAAACTGAGCCCGAAGCCCGGCCAAAGACGCATAGTGACGTGCGAAGTATTAAATTGAATCATGGTGCCAGGGGGGTAGAGTAGGTATGTGTAGTAGTAATAGGTACACGAGATGGCACAGCACATGCAATCTATTTCGTAGTTGTAGATACCTACCATATGTAAAAGCGGTAGACGAGTGCTCGATAGAAGGGCGGTAGAATAACGACTCAAGTCTTCCAACTAACTACTACCTAGGTAGGTAGGTAGGTAGGTAGGTACTGCAAAGCAACCTCTCCCTCTCCATTCCGCCGCCTACTTACCTCTATATGTTATGTTTTATGTCTCGGGGTCGTTGGTAAGGTAGGTATGCAGATTACTTCTTAGTGTTCGAATGTTATAAGGCGCCATCTCCCCACATGGTATTCAGCTCGTTATCTCCGCTGCGCCAATCCAACACGGAAAGAAGGTTTAACGGTAACAAGCTTTAGGACAGGCTTCAATTGATAGCTCTAAGTCTTAAATCATATTCCAAGGCAATGGCGTTTTCAATGTAGGGTGTGGTGGATTATTCCGCTTTCTCTCCCTTCTCAGCTCAAACTTGTTGTTTGTTGCTTGTTGCTGGAAAGAGGTGAGGATGACGAATTGGCGTTGAGATCTGCTCTAATAAGCTCTGAGTACGATAAAGTACAATAGAATATAATACATGAGAGAATCTATAATAGAAATCTACGGAGAGAAGACACCAGAGAGAGAAAGAGAGAGGAAAGAGCTTGAACCATGTTTTCACGAGTCATGTTATATATGCAGGCATCGTGAAATTATAGCTCGAGGCTGGGGAATCGGAAGATATAGCTACCTAGTTTGTTTACGAGGGTAGAGGCAGAAACCCGATGTGAACAGAAGTAATTTCCTTACCTACACACTTCCGTATTTTCCCATCATCGGCGAATATAGATGGCTCACATTCTAAATGTTTGTCGAGTTGTGCAATCAAATTGGCTCGGTACACAACTCGACTGGCTGGGATACGACATCCATGATCTACCTACCTACCTACCTACCTACCTACCTACATAAGTAAGTATACGTGTACCTGCCGGGTAACACTGCGACACAGCTTGCAACGCAGCTTGATCCCACGTTGTGTTGGTACTGAACAGCTGCAGCCAGAGTCGCGAACATGGTCGAGGTTGAGTGGATGGGCGGGCAGCGAAGACAGGGGATATGTTAAAGCCAACCCACACACATCAACCTTACATGGACGCCCACCCCTCTCCTGACCATCTGCGTTATCCTACACTACTTACGCAGTCAGTAAATCAGTAAATTCATTGTACTCGTGTTTGAATGCTTGGCAGCTTTTAAATCAGTGTAAAGACTTACCAATCTATGTGCCGTTTCCATATCCTACCTACCTCTTAGTATACTCTTAGTATACCTAGATATGGTGCTATTATATGTACATGCATGTCAATACTTAGGTGCGTAGGTACACTGAGGTGGGTGCAGCCCCAGGCCAAGTCCCTGTGCTCTGCGCTAAGCAGGTGGGTTTTGGTTCCAAATGCCCTACTAGCTAGCTTGTACTGCACTAGATGAACAACATTGAAGCTACTAAAGGTACCGTGCTGCACAGGGACCCACCAGGCAAGTAATGGCGGCATGACATACCTACCTCTATGTACCTAAGTGTGTACCTAGGCATCTGTCAAGCGCTTGGACTAGGTGCAGTAAGTAGGTATGTATGTAGGTACCTAGGTACTAAGTACGCTACGGTACATCTCTATTGCGCTGGTGCACAGCACTCGAATGCCCTAGAGTGCACTAAGTATGCGTGCTAGGTAGAGGTAGGTAGGTACCATATGCAGATACTATAGATACCTTACAAGAGGTACTGTAGGTACTTACCTCAAGGTAGTGAATAGATTTACACTGCCGGTATCTGCCGTCACTGAGCACCGCGCCTAACCTAGTAGCAAGCAGTACAGTACTGGGTACCTGCCCACTTGCTAGGCCAGGCCGTCCCAGACGCCTCTTACCCCCCCTCCCCCCAAATTCGGTCTCAGTAATAAGAAGGGCATACCTATCCCCTCATCCCATCGCAAACCCCGAAAGCCGGGTCCTTCCCTGGCGCCGGTATGTGTAGACGACATCCTAACTCATCTAGTCCTCGTTTTGGTCCCAGCTTAGTTTCACTTAACTTGACTACATACGAGATTGACCGCGGCACGTTTCGATCCATAGTAGCCGCCAGTTCATTCTTCGGGCGAACTTGGCCTGGAATTGGGGCAAAAGAAAGCGAGAGAGGGCCTGAAATATTGAGGCATTCGTGAACTTGGAATCCTCGGTCGCGCGCGAGCGAGCGCCGAACAGAACCCGTCATCTCATCTTGCGACCATCGTGAACACACCAGCGCAACGCATCATTGTCGCTACCTGCGCATAGTGGCAGGCTAACTGCCTCTGTCTCTTGTCCCTCGTGCGCTGACAATTCGCCGGCTATATGACCTATGCTATATTATTATAGCCTGGATCGCCACGATCGCCCGCCCGACGATTTGACCAGCAAACAGTTACGACTCAAACTTGCGACGAAAGCGGAATTACCATACATCGAAAGGATTGCTTGATTTTATACGGAGTCGCTCGGTATCGCCTTGGTTCGACTAGCAGGCCAGTTTCACAACCGCCTGTCGCATGACTAAAGTTTAGGGTTGTGCGCGACGAAAGCCCGAGGGCTGTTGTAATAGTCGGTCTACCAGCGAGAGAGCTGGCCAGCGCAGCCAGTCGATCTATCCCGTCTGTATTTCTATTTAGCCCGACTGTAACGACAAGTGAGCCCATGTCGTCCAACGATCCCGCCGCAGCGCGTCGGCTGCTGCCACAAAGTGCACATGTGAACTCGTTCTCTTTCGTGCCACCGACATACCAACCTCCAAGGGAGACCCAAAAGAGTTCGCTCTCCGAAATGGCCCCTACTGATCTGAGTCTGGATGTCCTAACATGTTTACTTTAGACTATGTTTTCGTAGACGAGCACAATCGACACAAGCGGCTGAAGGGTATGGATCTTTTTATCTTCTTACCGTTACCGTCTCCCATGGCTCTGTGCACTTATAGCTGACGCATATGCGACCTGATAGTCATGAGAGCTTGTGAGGGTTGTCGGAGGAGGAAAATTAAATGCGATGCCGCCACCACAAATACATGGCCTTGTTCGGCCTGTATTCGTCTGAAGCTTCACTGTGTGCGCCCCAATGCTCAGTATGAAGGGTCGCCAGAGGAAAGTCAACCATACGAGCCCACGAGAGCCGAGTTCGAGGCTGGCCAAGAGAGTTTTAGGCAAATGGCGATGCAGCAACCTTCACCACAACACATGATGGCCAGTGGCCACCCTAAGCCGACTCTGTACGCCTCGCAACCCGGCCCGTATTCTAACCATCAAGCACTATATCCCCTCACACAATACGGCGACGCAACCCCGGTACAGCAGCACATACCATATGGATCGGTACCACCGCCTCCCGTCGGCGTTTTAGATCAATCTTATGCGCCACCCAATGTCTTTCCAACACCACCATTGCCAGAGATATCTGCTTCCCACTCTGGCTCGTCGCCCGAATCTTATCACGCTGATCAATATGGGCAGCATGACTTGGCAGATCTCCTTGGCCCGTTGAAGCTCGATGAGAGGGGTACAGGTGAGTTGGTCGTTCATCAACACGAGCCAGCCACGAGCGCTAACTTGAAGCAAAGCACCTTATCTGAATAACAAACAAGCTTTAGCTACACAAGAGGAAGAACCCGCTGTTGAAGATGCTGACGATTATAAGAATGCCTTACCACCTGTGCTTACTAGACCCGGATCTAAGATAAGGATACCGCCAGAGCTCATGCCAGATGAAGACACGATTCTGCGTTATTTCGATCTCTATTTTACCCATGTGCACCCATATGTACCCGTTCTCAACAAGGCGCAGTTATACCGTCAGTGGAGTACGAATCGAGACTCCCTCTCACCTTTATTATTAGAAGCAATATTTGCCGTCGCCGAACGGCTTGCCGATGAACCTGCACAAGGCCAGCAGTGGATAGCTCTCGCCTCAAGTAAGCCTTGCCAAATACCTCGAGCTCGTTGTAGGCTAGTCGCGCCAGATACTGATATTCCTATGCTGTAGAGCATGCCGACTTCTTCATGGACGTGCCCCGCTTGAGTACTCTCCAAGCACTTCTCATCATCCTCAAGGCCCGGGAGGCTGTTCCAAAACGTGGCTACTATTATCGGTCCTGGATGTCTATAGTTCATTGCGTCGCCATGGCGAGGGATCTTGGTCTCGACGAGCACTGCCAGAATCACAAAGCCGGAAAGCCGTGCGGTTCAGCGCCAGCTGATTGCCTAACGAAAACACGTGTATGGCAGACGATATTCATCTGCGAGACCATGATCGCTGCGCCCCAAGGTAAGTTTTTTTTTTTTTTTTTTTTTTTCACTGTCATCACTTTGGACATGATTTTCTAAGTAGACATATCTAGGTCGAAATGACTTGTCTGTTGAGCTAGAAACCCTCGAGTTCAACATCCCTCAACCCATGCCTGGTATTGAAGAGGATGAACATCAAGTATCACGTAATTTTATCTTCTTCGTTAGGATTGTGCGAATGATTCACAAAATGAACACCATATATCTCAAGGTAAAAAAGAAGAAGGACTGGGGTTTAGACCCCGAATTCGTCCAGCTCAATCCACAGCTCCGGTCTTGGTTGAACGAACTGCCGCCACATATGGTAATCACATTCTCCCCAGATGGATCGCCGCCCTGGATATCATCGCATTTCATCGGAAACATGCACTCATATTACCATTTGGCCACCATCCTCCTTCATCGACCACAGCTTTCCTTCTTGGAGCCCATGGGCATCGATGGGCAGTGGAAAGAGCATATGATGGTCTCATATGCTTCTGCAAAAGCTCTTTGCCGCTTGCAAGAGTCCATGCTACAATCCTTTGGGTTGAGTGGACTGCAATGCATGCAAAGAGGTATTAGCTTCACGATCTATGCCATATTGTCCTGCATCGTTCTTCATCTTGTATGTTGTCTTCTCATGACTTAATGTAAGGATTGGCACTTCTAACAAGCCGATAGGTTGCATTAACGTCTCCAGATCCAGACATCAATACCGATGCTCGTGATTATTTTACACGCCATATGAGGATTCTCGAGAGAACCATGGGATCCTGGCCCCTTCCAGAAATGCTAAAACAGATAGATGCCGTAAGGGAGGCATTCTCTGCAGATACAAGGAAACCATTCGTCCTAAAGCCCAGCTTCCCGTATGGTAGTCCACATCCTAGTACGCAATCGAGTCCACCTCGTATGACAACTTTTAAGCCCCCCATGTTGCGGACCAATTCTTTGGATCCAAATCTGGACGTACACGGTGGTCCTCATTCACACGTCAGTTATCACCCCATAACGCCCATCTCTGTTGGATCCGCGGACGGCAAGAGTGACTCTCCTTCTGTACAGTCGCTCTCCATGATGGGTGCAGGCCAAAGCACGCAACCGCCTCTTTCCCACACGCTACCGCTGGTAGACCCTCCTTCCTGGAACCCATCTCGAATATTTGAGTAAGTTGATCATCCCCTTTCCCCCATATCGATCAGATGTGGCATCTATATGTGTCCGTTTCATATCAAAGCAACTAACATCCAATGTCACAAAGTCAATGGAATTCAACGTTTGGTACGCCGCTTCCACCCCAACCGACTTCGGTGACTCCACAGTCAAGTTCTCTAAACGTTTCCTCAGGTGCTCCCGAAGTCCCAACTACTCAGGACATGGCCATCGCCAATGCATCCCTGTCGGCCCCGCCGCCACAGTTACACCCCCAGCAGTACTCGGCGCCACCTGTACAGGCCTTTGTCACGCCGGCCATGTGGCAAGAGTCTGTAGCGAGTGTATACGAATCTGGTGGTCTCAAGAGACACTGGGATTACGACAGCAGTGCCTCTATATCCGAGACGTTGAATAAACGGCGATAGTTCAGCGAGATCTTATGAGTTCGAGTGGTGTTTTATTTTTTTAATCGTTCAGGTTCGACGCGTTATGATACTGTACCATACCATATTACAGAGGTTTCTTCAATACCGCCTCCTTTGTTGAGTTGAATACATTAGGAACGTGGGGTTGGGCGACTTTTTTCCGACCTGTTGTGGAATCGGTGGCTCTTTGAATGTTTTATGGGAAATACCGAGGGTGGGGAATATTTTGGCAAACAGCCTACCAACCCTACTACTTACTTACTTTTTACCTGCGCCGAAAGTCGAAGTGTGTGAAAACGGGGCTGGCCACCGACTGCATTACAGTATATCATCACACTTTTTCTATTTACCGGGAGGGAGGGGGGGCTTAGTTATAGAAACGTCACGTGTATAACAAAGCAGGGAATTATAACGAACCTAGGCAACTTATACGAAGATCTTTACGAAAAAAGATTCTGTTGATTTTTTTGGACGAACTTTTATGAGGAGGTTTTATATTTACGAGGCAGGGAGGGAGGAAGGGAGGAAAAGGTATGATATGATATCACATGGGAGCGATTTTTACTTTACCCAATTACTTACTTAGTTATTTACATTTATCTAAGAAATATCCCCGATATAAGACAGGCATTTATCTATTCTGTTTTTGAGCAGCGAAGAATATGAGTTTTGTTAGAGGTTCTCTCTTGCTTTTCCCCTCTCCGTGGCAAATTAGTAAGGAACCCAAGGTTGCTGTGCGTGAGCGAGCGCTGTGTTGATCAGGTCGGGGTGGGGCGAGCTCTTCTTAGGGGTTTGGTGGTGTTGGATTATAAGAGGAGATATATTATCGTTGATATAATTACGTGCTATCATGTTAACTCGTCATTGTATACGGAGCTATTTAACTTATATGTCCTTCCCATTCATTCATTCAGTTGGCATAGAAGTATGTGGCTTTTGATTTGTACCCCTTTTCGCCACGGATAAGCGTTAGAAAGGCTGTTTGCCTCTTTGCTTCCCTTTTTCTTTTTCACTCGCTCCCTGTCTCTCTTGAACTTCTACGGACTTATGCCAAGAGAGACAGATTAAATCTGTTTTGTTCTTTTCTTTTATTCTCCCCTTAATTGCCTTCATTCCGCAATTACCCGTTCTATTGAATAGAGAGGCCAGATAGGGGAAGGTATTTGTGGATGACATATTTGATATCAAGCGTCGTACTGCTGTTGTTCGTGCGTATCTAAGTAATCAAGGTTGCAAATAAGTAGAGGCAGCTAAGTATCAAGCAGGCAGTATAAGTGAGGCTGGGCAAGTAAGCAGGTATGTAAATGTGGTGGATTTTATTAGGTAAATGGAATCTTGACTTTCTGCTTTTTGGGGGTTGTTATCTGTTTTGTCTATCAATATGCCAAGTATTACACATAGAGCTTATACAGGGAAGGGAATGATTGATTTTGGCTACTGTACTACAGCATTATTCTGGCTTCGACGTGATTTAAACTGGCTAGAGTCGTAAATATAATTGAATAGGGCGACAGAGGCCAGACTCGATTGTCATTGTTTGCTCGCCCCTCGCTTGAGCTTCTTTACCTTTCTATCGTAGGCCCGAGCGTCAACGAACAAAAAAACGAAGTCGATCGCATCATCCTCCGCTTTACGCCTATGACTGGATGAACGAAAGAGTGGGTAGTCGGCACTGGAACAACAATAGGTATCATTTCTGATATACTTTCTGTCCTCTGCCTGCCTTTCTAGAACGTGGGATGGATCCTTCCACGCATATGTGTGGGGGGGTATGGCGTACGGCATCGGCAGTTGAGCCTATCAGCACCCGTTCTCTTTTCTTCATTCAACTTGATCTCATACTTCAAGATACCCGGCTAGGTATGAGATGCTGAACATGACTTGCGATGCGGGGGTAAGAATAGGGTTCCATTCCCGACATAAAAAAAGGCAGGTGAGGTCGGTACTGCTTCGCTTACAGTAGAGCTCGGTCGGCAGGCGGATGAGTAACAGATAGATAGACTGATCAGAGACCGACAGATGATGCAACGCCTGCTCCATAATTAGTACAAGGGTGCCATATCACTATATTCCACGCCTCAGAGTCGTACCGAGTGCCTGGCATGACGATTTGCGACGTTGACGACCTTCCTTCCTCAGATAGACACTTGATTGCTCTGTGGGCCCTGCATGGACGAAGGGTTCTTGTATCATCCGGCTCTCGTGGGAGGGCGATGATTGGTCATTGGCCGTCACAGTCGGGTCTAACTGCATGTTCATCGATGCCTTGAAGCTGCTTTTCCCATGGCACTCCACAACTGGGGCTAACCGACGTCGTGTAGCTTTGCATAATTGTTTAGCTGTGACCGGGACTCTTTGCAGTTAGCTTCCATGTCACTAAGCTTGGCGGAGGTCTCGATTTCATGAGGTATGAGGGCTCTTGATATGCGTATGTATGTCTGCAAGCTATGACTATCGTATATGTTACTTTATAAGAAGTGCTGAAAGAGACATTGTAACCTTTCTCGGCTCGTCAGGTCGTTAATACGATGGAGACGTGAAGTAGGAACAGGGCGATTCACTTGCTAGGCCTATGATTTTTATTTTAAGAATCTGGCTGATATCACACACACCCACCATGCATTGGAGGTGCTGACGGCAGCGGATATAGCAGAGAACCATGATCACTACTTTGGTAGGCAGATAAGAGAAAACAGGGGAGACAGAGATGCGCTAGCTTGTTGTCTAGGAGGAACAAGCATGACTTATTGGCGTTTTACTCGTTGCCGTTGGCTGGTCGAGGATCCTCAGCTGGAGAGAACATCTAGAAGCCTTCCGATTTGGGCGGATGGCGTCGAGCCGAGACTGATGATACCATGCCGTACCGTGCCGTGCCGTTCCAACGGCGATAATTCGCCTTACACATACACATACATATAATACAAGCACAGCGCAGGCTGTGATGCAACGCAAAGCTGCGGCTGGTGCACTTTACTACACGTGTATAGTTACAGATACAGTAGTAATAGTAGTAGTAGTGTACAACAAGCACGCACGCACGCACTCTGGCAGTTGGCTGTGCCGACCTGCCTTTCTCGTCTCAAGCGTAGATATCCTTGAGTGATCTCTGCCCCTCCAAGTAGGTACCTGCTTGGTACTACTGTATGTATGTATCGTGATTCACCGGGATTCATCGGGATAAGGAGACGGTCGACGTGTCTGTAGCAGGACTCCAAGCTGCTTCACATATACCCAGATGCATACTTGCTTATGCATGACTTGCATTGTTTTGTGCCTACCTGCCCACATTGGCAACCCGGTGCTGGTAAGAGGAGCTGGGCTGCGTATACATACATGTATTACTTTACTTGGGCTTGTACCACTCACGATCTGTGAGTAACACACTTGTGATATGCGTGTAACATGCGTGGAAGAGTCTAGGTTAGAAGGTTCCAAGTCGGGTTTCTAGTCGAGTTCCCTTACACGTATATCTTTGACGCAAACATGTTCTATATATGTTTAACATACTCATGACAAGGATATGTGAAGTTCTAAAAGATTTCAATGTCTCGATTGGTCTAGTGGTGAGGATACCTGCTTGTCACTGTACAATCCGCAGGTGGCCGGGGTTCGATTCCCCGATCGAGAGTGAACATGTCTGCTAATTATTCTTTTTTCTTTTCTCCCCCCTTTTGTTCTTGAAGTATAAACTCCATTGTCTGCCTATTATGGCATTTGGGCTTAAATCGTTATTTTTGATGTATTTTCGAGTGAGCCTGTTAATAGTAGCGTTTTATTTCAGTTAAATGCCCTACATACAGCTCAGTCCTTAGATTGGTCGTTGAACCAAATACCTCTCTACATATGATACTAGAGATGCGTCTAGTAGACACATACGGTACATTCATGTGTAAGCGAACATGATTATAGAATAAAGTCATTTACGCATGTATGCCTGAGTAGCGGGGTTGATCGTGTCAAGGCTCCGTAGTCGATTGGTGTAAGATTTCCGCTCCGCAAGAACTAACCACGGACCTTGCTGCCGCACTCCCGAAAAGGCACGATGTGGGTAGGTAAACCATGCCAGGGATAAGCGCTGGATAGACATTATCAAAAGATGAGATAGGGAATGCGTTGCAAAAGTCAGTCACAAGATAGCCTTGATAGAGGAAGTGATTTTGGTTTTAACTAGGATATGAGATAGACAGCTCGAGTGAAGTCATCCCGCTACCTGCGGCTTGACTCGGACTCAACCGCCGGGATGGGAATTGGTGGGTGTCGCGCCCGGAACCACGACATCCGTGTAAGTAACAGGGGGGCCGCCTGTTATTCCGGCGTAATATATCATATATAAGCCCGGGACACCATGATCGGGACCTTCGGGGTTAGAAGGCGACTACACCTCGTCCCGCTAGGGCAATATAGACAACAGCGCCCTGCTTCGTCATCATGCGCTTCCTAATCACGGCCTTCACCTCCGCCCTCGCGGTATGCGGTATCACCGCAGCGGGGCCACTCGAGAGGCGGGCGTCATTGCAGCAGGTGACCAACTTCGGGGCCAACACCTCGGGCACCAAGATGTACATCTACGTGCCTAACAAGTTGGCGTCGAACCCTGCCGTCGTCGTGGCCATACATTACTGCACTGGCACCGCCAATGCGTATTACGCGGGCACGCCATATGCCAGCCTTGCGGAGAAGTACGGCTTCGTCGTTATCTACCCGGAGTCGCCCTATAGCGGCACCTGCTGGGACGTGTCGTCGAGGGCGGCCCTCACGCACAATGGAGGCGCCGACAGCAACTCTATCGTGAACATGGTGTCGTATGTGTTAGACAAGTACAACGGGGACAAAAGCCGCGTGTTCGTCACTGGGAGTTCGTCGGGGGCTATGATGACGGTTAGTCCCTCCCTTCTTCCTACAACTATGACTCTCGCCGTGGAGGGTTTCCGAGATGGTGCGCATATCCTTATTCTTCTATAGAATGTTCTGGCAGCGACATATCCCGATGTGTTCGCAGCGGGTATTGTGTATGCTGGTGTGCCGGCCACTTGTTTCTACACAGGCACGGTAAACGGATGGAACAGCACCTGCTCGCAAGGCAAGCTGGATCTGACCCAGGAATATTGGGCCAACCAGGCGCGCAACGCATATCCTGGGTACAATGGTCCGCGGCCGCGTATGCGGATTCACCACGGCACGGCCGATACCACGCTCAACGTGCAGAACTACTACGAGACGATCAAGCAATGGACCGGTGTCTTTGGATACTCGACTACTGCGTCCAAGACCTATCCTAATATGCCTGCGAGTCCATATACGCGCTATATTTTTGGCCCAAACGTTGAAGGTGTACTAGGTTCGGTGAGTTATCCGTCGGAACATCGAGCTCTGCTTCGCAACACTGCGTTCAGCGGCGCCCTTACTTGCACGAGGACATGGGCGCTGACTAGGAGATTTTTTCTAGGGTGTGACTCACGATATCAAAATCTTCGGCGATGCTGATATGGAATGGTTCGGTTTCACGGTGAGTGCTACCTCTAGAAGGCTTAAGTTGCTGCTGGATTGGTTAGGCTGGAACGGTAATAGGCAGGGTAGGAGGGAAACGGGCTGACATAGGATGTAGGGCTCTTCTCCAACGACGACGGCGAGCAGTCCGAGTTCGACGACCAGCGCGACGACCACCCCGACGGCCGGCGCAGGGGCAACACACTACGCTCAATGCGGTGGAATTAGTTGGTCTGGCGCAACCTCGGTGAGTTTCCCGATACTTTTGCAGTCGTCAGGGGGACTAATGAAGTTGGTCTTTAGTGCGCGAGCCCGTACACATGCCAGAAACTGAACGACTGTAAGTGAAATCCTGTCTCACGGAGAAGTGGCTCGGCTCATATGACATTAGACTATTCCCAATGCCTTTAATATTGCAGCGAGCCACATTGATTAATTGGAAATATGAATATCTATGCTCGAGTGCTTGATTTAATCCAATTTATCACCTACGAGCGGCACTTGCAGTAGCGCGTGAATATACGGTGTTGTTTTGTAGCCCATGTAGTGACTACCTCTATACACAATCTAGGGACTCTGAAACTGCCTCCGTCTAGAGGCCGTAGAATTTACTTGACCCCTATATGAGAAATCTATATATCTAGCCTGTCTGAAGATATAGTGGTATATTCGAAAGCATATCTTGTTCCTTCCACAGTGATAGATGAAATTTCAGCGCATAGCATATTATAAGCACACGCCTAGTAGAAATGACACATCTAATTTTTTTGATATTCTACCTTTATATTCAAGAAATATTGAGATATGCGGTGAATTCCTTGAGATATATTTAATCTTGGGCGCTATCGATGAACGGTGTCACACATACACACACGCACCTTCCCCCCATAATCGCTCTCACTAATCATATAATCAAGTATGGGATTATTCATATGTACAACTGAAGCCAAAGATATAATAAGGTTCCAAGCTTAGAAGACATTTGTGGTTGTTATAGCGGTTGTATCCTCTATGCTAACTTCACTAGCAATATTGACTTCAGCGCTAGAAACCACACTCTTGAAACTGTAGCCCTCTTGTTGTGTTCTCCCAAGTTATTGATAATAGCAGTAAGCTACCTTGATAGACGCGGCCAATATGGACATGAGCCCGTCTATAGGCGTTTGGAAGTTAATTGTTAAAGCAGTGCTAGCATTGATAACATCCGTAACAACTAAATGTCATTACATCCTTAACCTGCGCTAAGATCATCTTAAGACTCTCATTCGAAGGATAAAGAAGAGGGGTTTACATCCGTGAAAAGGGCTATGATCTTAAATGATATGGAACACTTCCCTTCCATTATTTAGGATTCTACATGATGAAACTAGTGTTAAACGGCGCGCATTTCGGCTGTCACTGCTGGTTAAGTTCTCTATGGAGGGAAAAATTACCCTTACTACTTCGTTATCTTGACTCTGCTGCATTCACTAACCAACTGGATTAACTCTAAAACGCCTCTTTAAGTATAATTATACGTAAACGAAACTTATATTACTACCTTCTCAATCGCTGTAGCTTATGAGAGTACTTCTACCATTAATAAACATATAATGGTAGCAAGTCTTTTGCCTATTTTATGACAACCGACATGATATATTTTCTTATATACATTATGGCTACTCTGTGTATTTCATCGCGAGGATGGGAAGAATATATGTGTCTTTCTAAATGTTCCTGAAAACGCCCTCGCCCCATGCCCCCCGTCTTCAAACTACAATACCTACATTAGTCATGTGGCGCTGTATCTATAGCTTTCACTGGAGGTACGATGTATAAGGATGAGTCTGAGCATCGTCCTAGGCGAGGGTTGTCCGCACGCCTGGTTTAAGATATAGTTGGGCTACGACACACGAAGCAGTAGAGTATTTTAGAAGGCAGGGCGTCTGTACCACCGTCAAAGCAGAAACCAATACCTACGGTACGATGGATATCTACCTAGGTGTGCGTATGTCTTGGCGTTAGTAGACGATAGCCGACCAACGGTAGAAAAAGACCATCACATAACGCCGAATAACGTCTCGCTACTCAGGAATCGAGCGATGGTAAGTATACGAGTCATGTATATATACATACTTAGTATAGAGGTAGATGGCGTTGCGCCGCAATTTGGGGTTAGCACGTGGGCTGACGTGTGCTGGGCGCTGTACCACGTGCAAAGGCCGGCCAGCCGGGCCTTTCAGGGACGGCGGCGGCGAGGGCGAGTCCGGATGGATACGTGGATAAGTACCGCGCAGTGAGATAAAGGGGTAACTTAGTTCTGTCGAATGATATATGCTTACATAGTACATATCAGCGAGGTACCTACATGACATGTAAGTGGCACTCTATATCTATCGACTTGGGTGGTTCTGCTACGCGTATGCGGCTTTATAGTAGGGGCCCGTGAGATAAGATTGGAGATTGTTCTGAAAGTAGAATGCTGGTTGGTGATAGCCAATGTTGCTCTGCTGCAAGAATCAGGAGATTTGCTGCTACGGCCCAGGCTCCATGTAAGTAGAGTAAAATCGAAAGAGGTTCGTGTAAGGCTAGCCATTCACAGACTAGGGATCATCTACATCCCGCTTGTTCTTGAATCTTGTCTTTATGTAAGTGTGGAATTACCATTGGCGGGTTATTTGTACATACATACCTATGCTATACACACCTTGTTGGATAGTACTTCGTAAGTTGAATGAAAAGGTGCGCTACGGACGGACATATTCCTCATATTATAGTGCGGGGTTAGACAGCTCCATCTAGAACCGAGTGTGCTCTCTTTCATCTAAGAGGCATTTTAGTTAGAGAGGATTACTACTGTATTACATTGCAGCGGGCTGTCCGATTCAAAATGTGGGAGGCTGTCACTCAATGCAGCCTGCAATGTCCTGCAGGATCACGGACTCTTGCAGGAGAGGATAGATTGATTGATAGCAATTGACGAGGAAAGATGTCAGTGGTCTACATGCTGCGATTGTACCTATGTCATATACCTATACTACTTGACTACACAAGTATCAAGTCATACTTATAAACCATAAGTCTTGGATGGAGGATAATCTCACCTTACGACGCTGTCTAATTAGTACCTAGGAATGAGATAGTAATGTACAAACCCATTGCTCTCCCTCTCTCATTTTCACATACATTACGTACATATTCATACATGTATACATGGTCTTCTCCCCTCCAGGTGAGAGACATCTCTTAGTACGGCTGATCGGTTAATCTAACGAGGTCTGCTGTAGAAAAAGCGAGCGAGATTTGATTGATTACTAGACTCCATCTAATATCCTGATCTTGGCTAACAGTCGAAGACAAATCCCTTGCACACTCATTACTGTAGTTACATACTTACTCTACTTAGGAGAGTGGAAAAGGTGGTGTGTAGGGGTTGATATAAATGTTACATACATATAGTGTATCTATCTGTAAGTATGCCCGCCTGTGCCGGGGATCCTGGACTTGCAAGACCTTGAAGAAGGAGGGGTTTTAAGGGTTGTCGGCAGACCCTTTTGCCCTGTCCAGGCACGGAATCTTGTGTGACCCTGATCCCAACGTTTATTGTACCTCCGCTGCTCTTGGCTGTCTATTCACAAGTGATTGGAGTAGTAATTACCCAGTACATATTTATATGCTTAAGTAAGCTATGATACGATCAGATAGATACTGAAGTAAGCAACATCTAAGGGATATATCACAGCACCATACCGTACTGCAATCACATGTGACCTATACAGGTTACAGTACTATTATAATACTATGTACACAATAATATCTAGTACATAGTACGACAATAGGCCCAGGACTCATTTGGAAGTTATACCGGGCAGATGCGGCTATAAAAGTACGCGTAGACCCAACCAAGTACGGAGCCAACCTCCCTGCCCGATATGGAAAATACGCTAAAGTAAGGTACCCATCGCGTTCCCATCGTGTTTCCTATTGCTGACAATTCCGGGTCTCTGGACATGTCCTTACAGTACCCCTTTGACCACAATTACTTACTATACTTACAGGCCTAGTACCTACATAGTACACATACAGTTACGTAGGTAGCCTCGGGCAGCTTCAGGCTCATAGCGCAGGTACGGTAGATGGCCATGTGCCCATCTGCCGTTCATTTTTGCCTACCTAAGTACTTAGGCACCGAGATTCCATCCAAGAATACCACCTACTGATGGATACATTCCGCGTGCGTGCGGCTTTTCGATCTTGTAGTAGAGTACCTGGCGATGTGTACTTAAGTATGTACTGTAACCTACCTAGTATACTTGGGAAGAATCGTATGCAAGGTCCCCCTTATTCCCTCCCCCCCTCACTACTGGGTAAAAATTCCGTACTAAGTAAGGGAGGAGCAGAGGAGGGAGCAGGTCGGCGCCTTCCTAGGTAGAGGAAAGCAATTCATGAGAGACTCGTCCTTACTTTTTGTCGCGGAATAATGGAGTCTTGCAAGAGATCGATAGGCTCCTCATCATCACCACCATCACCATCATCAAGATCATCAAGATCACCATTGTTTCTACCGTCATCTAAAGATTTGGAGCCCGTACATCTACATAAGTACATAATACCTAGTAGCTATGTCGCCGTGATCGACAAGCCTGCCCCATCCCAGCTCGGCGCCAGCTCGTGGCCCTTGTGCCGCCCTCGCCCGCACCCCTGTCTACTCCATCCAATCGTCGCGCTCTCGCCCGTCTTTGTTCAATAGTGTCTTTTCTCGTGCATCTGCCCAGCATCAGCCCCCCCCTGCACCGAACCTTGGGCCGAACCAACAGTCGTTTCTACCCGCATCGAATCGTCGAGCCGGCGACATTGGTGGCCTAGTGGGTTGGTAGCGGGTTGGTGGTGCAGAACTGTGCGGTCAATTGTGCTCGCAACCGTGCTCGACGCAACCCTCCTCCTTACCTCCTACCTACATGTATATACACTTCCCTACCTAACAGTAGGCCGGTAGACCAGCTCCTCCTGCACTACCAATTCCCATCCACTGATACCTACCAACTCTTTCGTCTTCTACCACGTCAAATCCTCTCGTTTATTGTTTTTTTCATGACTAATCTCGGCATTTGGACATCTTTCTGACGACATCACGACGGCCCAGCCTCACATTGACTTGATTTGTATAGCGACACAACGTTCTACGACACATACACGCTCTCGGCCATCGTCGTACCAAGCTGCCCTCATCAGAAGCATCGAGATACCACCTGAGTCCTGTTCTTTGTCTAATAATCCACGGTACGGATTACATATATTGGGTTACGTTGGCAGCTATTTTGGACAACTACCGCCCCCTTCGTATTAATAGTACCTAGCGCGCTCTGTCGTGTTTCAGCACGCTCAAGTTCGCCATCGCCGTTTCATCATTCTCTTTCGGATGCGTCCATTCGGCATCCTCCATTCGGCTACGTCCCTAGCTTCCGTCCGAGTCTGAAGTTGACACACCATCTGCCGTCGAAGGCTCCGCCATGCGCCTTGAGTATCATAATTCCGTTCAAGTTCAGCCAGCTTGAAGAGCTGTCCAGGAAATATACACGAAAGCCCTGCATCTGTGACAGATCAAAGCCGCTCCGCAGTAGTTCACTTATTGGCCTTCTACCGAGTCCCTGCGTTTACTAGTGCGTTGTACAGGCAAACCATCGTTTCGGCTGCGTGCAGCTCCTTGGCACGACGCCCTGGCGGCCCTTGTGCTGGATTCTCAGCAAGACGCCTCTTACTTATATCGAACTAATAACAAGTCGCGGTCCTATATTGGCCCTCTTCTACATGCCAAATAGTAACTTTGGCTAATGTTAATATTGAATACCGTGTCTACGAAGCACGCATTAATCTGAAATTAATTCAAATTGTTGGACAGTGTGGTGCGCTGAGTAAGGGTGGGGGTTTATCTACGTTAGGTTAAAATCAGCGGCGCAGCACCGACGACAACGACCAAAAATTCTCACAGACCGCGCCGTCATGGCGCTACCCCTGTCTCTTCACCACGACGAGGACCGCTCTGTTTTACTTCTCACCGACTCCGAGGATGACGATCTACTACCGCCTCGACGGCGGACTCCTCCGATCGAGTTTAAGCCATCTACCGAAGCCATGCGTCAGAAGACAAAGGAGGCCGCAGCGAATGTGCCAATTCACCCCATTCCTGCCATGCAGCCTGCCTTTGCCGAGTCGCTCATGGAAGCGACCAACAATGGCGGCGAGAAGAAACCAAAGCTGAGGTTTGGCGACGCCAAACAACGCCGGGCGCAGCTCCTGGATAGTCCTAAGGGTGCCGGACTATACGCCGATGTATGGAGATATCGTCCGGGACAGAAGCACCACGAGCTTTGGAAACTTCTTGCTCAGGTTTCCTTTGGTGTGTATCTGCTGCTGAACGGGATCGCCAATAGTAATGAGCAGGTTGTCGACATTCTTCAGCATCACATTGACGAAGTAGACGAGTTCTTGGAGACGACGTTAGAGGATGTGAAAATAGCCATGGACGATGTGAAGGAGAGGATCGAATTTCTCAAGCTACCGATGGAGAATATGCAGACATTTGAGGAGATGTTAGAAGACCGCGACTTTCGGCTGCAGATTGTGACCGGGAATGAGAAGATTGAACATATCATTGAGCGGTCGACACTAGCTCTCGAGGCGACGTTTAAAGATGCGGATGAGGGACTTAAGGTTGTTAAAGAATTCGCCGTTTACTTGGACAACCAAAAAGACAAGCCCTGGCGTCAACAGCGACCGGAATTTGGCGATATCTACGATGCTATGAAGGGCAATGCGCAAGGGTGGTATCACGCATTGATGGACATACAAGACAGTTCGTCATCACTCGATACTATTCTCATAAGTCTTAGCCAGATTGTGGCAGAGATGGACCAGAAAGCTGGGGAGGTGAGCCGTAGGACAAGGGTACGTCGGCCTTGGCTTGATCAGATGGAAATGAAGACACTAATATCAGCATCATGATAGTTTTCAGTAGCCCCCTTCTCTGGGCCCGCTGAACCAGCACGCTCTAACACACATTCAGGAGAGCCGTCTCTTCGCTCGTTCCCAAGGCGGCAGTCACCACCCCAGTCGCCTCCCACGACTGTATCACAAACTCCTGAACCCCGTTCTCCGGCCGAAAAGGAGGTCGCATTCTTCGAGGAGAAAGAGGTTGCCTTTGTGCATCCGTCAAGTACTGTGACTGATAATGTGGTACCAGAGCTCAAGGTACCCAATGAGGAAGTCTATCTCCTTCAGCCACGCACGTACACTCCTCAGCCACCAGAGCCTCTCCCATCCCCTATGGTGAAGAGTCCAGCGGCATCTCAATCTTCTGCGTCCCAAAACCCTGGGGCCCAAGGGACAGGCACACCGAAGCGGACTTCGTTGCGGCAAAGGGTATCATTAAAAGGCGGCAATCTACCTGAAGTTATTCACGTCCCACCACGGAATTTGAGTGAAATGGAGTCTCCCGGTCTCTCCTCCCACACGTACCAACCATCCCCATTTGCTCATAGGACGCGTGAGTCTGAATACGTTTCTGGGCTTGAGGTACAACCGTCACACAACGCACACCTTGACCCTCGAGGCAGCATGCCAATACCCAGTTTTGCAAATACCATACCATCACCACGCTCCGATCAACAGCAGTATTTCTACCCTGTTCGAGCTAGCCCCCACTCGCCATTGCAGCAACGGCCGCATACATCCGCAACAGCCCGCCCACACACGTCCCATGCGGGGCATATACGGGAACAACGGTCAGCGATGGGCATGAGCATGCTGAGCACGGTCACAAATGCCGAAGGGCAGAATGGGCAAAAATTAAAGAAAAAGAAGAGCGCGTTTGGTTGGTTGAAGAAGGCTTTCACACTAGATGAAGAGGAGAGGGAAGAGTTTCGGGCAAGGAAGCAACAGCAGACGGTTAATCCTTATTATGAAGCTCGTAGCCCCAAGTTTCTCGATGGAAAACGCCTA
Organism: Xylaria bambusicola; assembly: GCF_022495145.1. Taxonomy (NCBI): domain Eukaryota; kingdom Fungi; phylum Ascomycota; class Sordariomycetes; order Xylariales; family Xylariaceae; genus Xylaria; species Xylaria bambusicola. Next base: position 98,404 of record NW_025953622.1, on the reverse strand, counting down.
CCCGATACTAGGCGCGTAAATCCGTCCAATCGCTCAGTAGGTTCTCGCATTTGATGGGTGAACGGCTCATGGTTTTCTGGGGACAAGGCATCATATGGCACTGATCGACAGAATCGACAGGCACAATTCACATCTGCAGCGGATACCTGCATTGAGGATGCATGCCTCAGCGCTTACCATAGATGAGGTGGGCCAATGGTCTGGTTCATGAATGGTTTTGCATAGAGCCTCGTTTTGCGTAAGATTTGCTTTTCTTGAATACGTCTGGCGGGAGGGGTTTTACTGTGACAACCCCCTCATGACTCTTCATGGAGTATGCTGAAGTTGGAACCTATCCCAGACACTCGCCACTCGAAGACTCAAGCAAGAAAGCAGATAAAATGACTGCGGTCACGGCGCTGTATCTACTACTGGTCACCTAAGCCATATGCTACAGTAACCAATAATGGTCGAGCCGCGGGAGAAGTTGGGCTCTCGGCCCTGGAGAGTCGGCGATAATTGATTCAGCATATGAGCAGACAAAAACGACGATTAACTTGTCATTATGTATGATGTACTAATTGGTGGATATTGGATCTGATTCTCGAAAGCATAGCGACGCGTCATGACACAGGTTGAGGGGTATCAATCAAAGGGGATTCTAGACATGATGTTAAGTACCAAACATGAGTACCTCCCTACATAGTCACTATTCATTTAACAATTAATCCAGACTCAACAAGCAACATGAAAGAGTCGTAAATATTTGTTGTATCCCTCCCATGTTCGAATATTCTCTGTGTTCTCCTACTGAGCTAACCTCTCGCCTGGCTCGCCGCCAGGTTAGCTAATCCCAAGCAGCGCTATAGTGTGGGGCTTCAGCACCCCAGATGCCATCACTAATAGATCCCTGGAACTCTAACCGGCACTAGCCCTAGCGGGCTAATAGCGTCAACATACCTAGCGCACTTATTGAGGCGCTTTACTACCTAGGTAGCGGGTAGCGGCGTTATTTGCTGCGCTTAGCATGGCGTGTAATCTCACCTGAACCCTTTCAGTAGATCGTGACACTTTACTACCACCCACTTCCACGATATCACTTGTTCCTTTTCTCTTCTTCTTGCTTTTCCCTTGTCCGCATCGTCGCGGAAGTATCATTACTAATGAATTGACTCTATCTTGTTGTATGCAACCTTGATTCTGACACAACCTCATGGCTTGGCTGCTTTCCAATTAACATCCAGCCGACCGACCGACTGACCAACCAACCAATCCCTTGTCACGTCTGAGCGTAGTGTACGGGATTGGAAAGCTGTCAAAAAGTTGCATTCGCTTCGCTTACGGATCCAACACGACGACACAATCTACCGTCTGCCATCTCAGCTTGGAAGTGAACCGACGCAACGGAACATTCGCTCCACGGCCACACCCCAACGAACGCCCCGGATCTACGAGTCGAACAAGGCCAGCCAGCCAATCCACCTCGTTTAGCCTCCCACCGCAATGGCGCGCCTCTTTGCCTTTGACGCCGGTCTCTGGGACCCCTCACACCGGTTCCAGACGTCGTGGCTCGTGTCGCCCTACGTTCTAGGCGCCGTTCGTTTGTTCATTGTAAGTCACCGGACGGCTGGTTCGCCGCTGTCGCCAATTCATTTAATCGCTATGTGATTCGTCCCGTTGTTCGCCTGCCCGCCCGCCCGGCCTTTACTCGACATATACCGGCATATATCTATCGGTGGCCGTAGATACGACGAAACGTCACATTGCATATATTACATCGCATCATATTTGCCCCCAATACATTTATTCTGTGCAACCCAACTTCTTCGCCGGCATCATCTTGTTGTGCAAAGCCCTGTCCAGGGTAATTCACCCTCGTGACCAATCGTGACTTTGCTCTTGATGAAATGCCCGCGGGAACGAAAGGATACGAAGTAGAACACAATCCAGGAGGAATGGGGGCCGTGAAGCTCAGACTCACTAACAGCTTTCCTTCTCATCTATCTAGTCTCTCTACGCCTTCACGACTCTCCTCTTCAACATCGGCTACGCATGCGTTAATGCTTCACATGGCGGGTGTGAAACAGCGCGCAATAGCTTCTCCTACTTCACAGTTCTATCCTACTGGGGCGTAGCCTTCTACTTCCTAGTGGCAGCGGTGCACACCCTCATCTATGCGCGCCGCGGCTCTGCGCCCCTAGATAACTGGCCACGATCGCTGCAATTTCTGCACAGTCTACTATACGGCAGCATAACGACGTTTCCCATCCTCGTTGTCATCGTCTTCTGGGCCCTGCTCTCTGCCCCCACAACCTTGTCGACAACATACTCGGCGTGGAGCAATATCTCTGAGCATGCGCTGAACGGCGCCCTCGCGCTCTTCGAAATTATCATCCCACGCACGCGACCCACGCCTTGGTCCCACTTGCCATTCCTGATTCTGCTACTCGCGCTTTATCTAGCGCTGGCCTACCTGACGCAGGCTACTAAGGGCTTCTACACATATCCTTTCCTCGATCCCTCTCTGCAGGGTGCCTTAGTCGCAGCCTACGTCTTCGGCATCGCCATCGGCATCTGTATCATCTTCGCCGTCGTGTGGGGAATCACCTGGCTGCGTCGCTGGATCACCGAGAATAAGCTCGGGCTCGATGGCGTCTTCGCGCATGCCAGCGCCGTTGCACGAACCGACGAACAAGACGCGAGGAGGAGCTGGGTCCACAAGGATGTGAACGGAAATGAGAATGGGCATGGAATGACTGAGATTAATCCCGCCGTATAGATATGTGGATAAGGAGGGGAGGAATGCATATAATAAAAAGGAGAAGAAGAAAAGAAAGAAAGAACAGAGGAAATAAAAGAGAATGAGAGTCTAAAAGTGTGTATGAAGGGGGCATGCAATGTCCACTACATCATTAAGATTCTGATTCATACCTAATGATACCCTACCTACAGTAGATAGATACCCAGTGTTTGGACGAAATTGGATGAATGAGAACTTGCGCTCATGTCAGCGATTCATATGGAAGCCATGTTTGATTCATCACGCGCCTATCACGCGCCACTAATCTTTAGTCTCAGGACTGTGAGGAATGACACAGACAGCGAATTCGAAGATCTTATGGCAGTGGTCTATCACATCGCGCTGTCGCGGACGAAGCAACGCAGTTTACACATGGTGGAATGTACATGAACTTGTAATCATCTATCTACTGTGCTCTTTATATATAAGTACGCGTTATAAGTATGATTCTTACTACAAGCGGTAATAAAGTGCTCTTTTTACTGATAGTCTATGCAGGTACCCGGCCTGGCTTGATGCTTCCCTTTTACTCTGTAAGTACAGCGTGAGGTAAATGCCATGCGACGCCGTGCTATGCGATGTATGCATGTACATACGACATATGTATGTATGTCTGGATAACAACCCCTCCTCCCCTCCTCCGTGTCCCTATGACAGGCAACGCTGGGGGGTTGTGGGCGCAGGTGTGTATGTATGGGTATGTGAGGGTTTGTATATGATGATGATGATGATGGGTGGATCGGTGTGTGATATGATACAGGCAGCAAGCAGTCAACAGACACAGGTGCCTGCTTTGACGCTCTCAAACAGATGGTAAATGGATCAAATGTTAGAAAAAGTGTTAGAAAGGAAGAATGTTAGAAATAGGCTTCGTTGAGTCTAGGAGCTCGGTGGTTTTTAATTATATGTAGGATGTAGACTGTCCCCATTACGACTGCTCACATTAAGGGTTCTTAGCTCAGACGCTCTACACGGCTCTGCCTGTTAGACTGACGAAGGAGGTAATTATATTAGCCTCCTGTCTACTTGATCGATGACTAGTTTAATTTTGGTTAACTTAGGTTAAAATCGGCGTATTAGTGATGACATACGGTTAAGCTTGGATGGGTTGTATTCAGCGTGTTGTTGATGTAGGCATATTTATATAGGGGCTGCGAGGAAATCACGCGGTACAAGCCAGCTCAGATTCTAAGCAGTTTTAAGCCATAACAGTCACTAGCCAAGGGCACAGAGTAGAACTAGAATACTTCGAAAGAGTACGCAAAGGATTGTCTATATCTCGTCATCACCGGTAATTGCCGAGCTCCTCCGTGTAGCGGGGGTATACTCAGGTAAGAAAACTCTGATAAACGGTTCAGTTATTTCCTGCGCTGTACTTAAACATCGCTTAAGTCAGTGAACCAATTGACAGATAATATCTAGGTGAGGGCCTCTGGGTTGCGCTAGAATGACGGTGGTGAAGAGTAGAGGTTGGCGTGCCGGCTTGAAGAGATGCTATCTTGTTGTTCTCGGCGGGGATGTGTCTACTGACGGCGTAGGCAGGCGCCGACGTACAAGACGTACCCCAGCATCAGAGTGTATGGACATCGAGCATCAGCCAAGGTATGGCGCATGGCTGAATGAATACTTGTATAGGTTGCGAGGTGATTCAATGTTAATATTTCGGGGTTGAGTCAACCTACTACTATACGGGATAGCATCACTCTTGATTGTATCTACCTGCATTCAGGCGCTCACTGATTCATTATCATGGAAAGCAAATAGGCGCTCGACATGGTACATACCTCCAGCACTAGCCTAGAAGATAGAGAAGTAAACGAACATAACTCCTGGTATAAGAGAGCTTAAGTAGAATTCGTAGCAAGTTCAAGATGATCCTACAACTCAGACGTCTGCCTGACGCTTCGCTACGCATGAGAATCTTGAAACAGGGACTAATCAGGCGTCCTTGACACGTCCCACCGAGAGATTCCCGTATCCCAAAGGGTCTCAGCATCATGCGCTCAAAGCTCATCTAATGAGATTACGTCTGAATCCTCACACACCTCATCACGAGAGACTCGCCACACCCGTATAGTAATTCGACCAACGATCAAGCATTCACGCTGGAACAAGAACTTGATGAGATTACTTCGAGAAGTTTCCAATCAGACAATGATCTCCGAAAAAACATAATGAACAGAAGGAAAATGTATCTCAACAAGCTACAGAACAAGCTACAGCAGTGGTATCGCCAAAGACTACAAGCTATACGACCCCGAACTATTTCAATGTCAGTTGTATCGACTCTCAACTCCCATCACGACATTGTCTTGTCTTGTCGACTACCCACTCACCTACGTACCGATGCGTCCAAGGCCGCAAGTTCGTCTACGTCACGGCGCCCCCCTTCTTTCACCACATCCCTGTTGACTATCCAAGACCTTGCAAGAATGAATGATTGACAATTGCCGCAATAAGCATCGTAGATGTGACTCAGTTAGGATTCCGGAATATGTTTGCTGTCTTGGTGGCGGGAAAACTAGCCGTGCTAGGGGCCGTTAGCGGTGCAAGACGTTGTGAGCCGCTGCTAGATGCCGCGATCCGCGCCGATTTCTTAGTGGAGCTGTCAGAAGTACTGGTAGATATGGGAGGAGTGGGTGTATTTGACTGTTGTGAAGAGCTTTCACATTGATGATTATGGAAACCTACGGACGCAAGATGGAAAGATGGATGGCACTCTGCAATGTGCCATAACAACGAAAAGTGTTCCTCCCTAAACGATTCGTGTTTAGATGCGGGGTCTCTCTGTTTGACTGATTGAATCATCCATCTACCTACATGCGTGTGTATGTGGGCACCCTGGCCGCAGAATATCACACCGACTAACACAGGCAGGACAGCTTCTGCGCCGTCTCAAACATGATATCCTGCCGACCCATATCCGAAGAGTTTACTGCAGAGGACACAGTAGCTGTGCCGTTGCCCTTGCCCTTACCAAAGCCTAGAGATCTTATTCAGACCAGACGAGATGAGACGAAACCAATCGTGCGTACCTCGTAATCTCCTCAAGTCGTGTCGATGTAGATAGCTGAATACATTGTCAAATAGTAAGAGCTTCCTGCGAAGGGCTGGTAAGAGAAAAGTAGAGTCTGATTTCTTTGAACTGTGTTCGGCTGCTCACAGATCTGAGATATCATACTCCACACTCCGGAAGCGCGTTTGCTGCATCCTACTGTCCATGTCACAACCGCATGTAGTCGACGTCAGAGGCACTTGCCTATCTGCAGATTTCTCCAAAGTCTCATGTATCGAACCGAACCAATCGTAAGCCCAGCCATCGTTTGCCATGGCATACCCAGCCGAAGAGAGAGAGAGAGCCGGAGCGAGAATGAGAATGAGAAGGAAATGCCAGCAGATACTGCTCCAGCACGAGTAGGTATATATTTCCTCCCCTCCCCCTATAACCCCCTCCCCTCTTAAACTATGGTCGTGCAACGGCCATCTTCGTCAACTCAACCATTTTCAGTGTTCCCTTCTACTCTACACACCACGACATCAATCGAAGTTCTCGATGGTTCGCTAGACCGTCGACTTGCCTACCTTAAATTCCAAATAGTCAATGATGTGCCTTGGTGAGATGTAGTGATCGGTGATGATAGATGGTTCTTTGTCCATAACTAGCCTCGTTTCGATGGTTGTGGCTACCATTCGAAGCAGTTCAACAGAAGCCATCCAGTTACCATCGCTGGTCTTTTCGATGGTTGTGGCTACCATTCGAAGTAGTTCCACAGAAGCCATCCAGTTACCATCGCTGGTCTGGAACTCGTATATGTTCCCATCTGGAACACTGATGTTCAGACTCATCCCCGACTCCATGGCTTTAACTACTTGTCCCTGGAGGCTAACACGGAAGTCGAAGGCGACTTGGAAGAGAGGGGTTGATAGTGAAGACCTTGAGAATTCCAACCTCTTGAAGATGACGTCCAACGGTACCTTGGCGTATCCTTCAAGGATGACTTGCAAGTTCTAACAAGTATCTCTGTGAATGTCTGCTCCGGGCCGACCATGGGCAAGATGTTTGTGAAGAGCCCAATTGTGTTGGTGTATTTGCTGACCCCTCTTCCGGCATTGATTAGACCGATGCACATCTATGTGAGAGAGCCAAAGTGATGCAGGAGGGTTAGTATTGCAGAGAGATAGCTCGGTGTTCGATGATTATTAACTTTATTCTTCTTGCTGTAACGGCCGGAATTTCTAGAGTACATATATGACTTCGATAGCTGTCACGGTGTCGCCAAATCGTTTCTTGCGCCAATGGTAGAAGCAGTGTCGGTCTTGGGGCGCGTACAAGACTCTGCTCCAAATACTGGATAGAGCTCTCTAACCGCCTGCTATCAAGCTCCTGTTGCTGGTAACGGCTGAACTCCAGATAGCTACTTGTTTTAATGGCTGCATTCGATACATCTGACTCAGTCCTTGTAGTAGAATATGCTAACTCATACCATCCATAATTATATGATGACAGCCGAAGGTGAAGTTATGAAGCTCCGGTGAGTGACTGATCAAGATACTCTGGAAGGTATCACCCCGAGAAAGATTCCATTCCCTTCTGGAAAGTTTCTGAAACTGCTCATCCGCTAAGCCTTCTGATCCAAAAATAAGTGTATGACGACCTTTAGGAGGCATGCCAAATTGACGAGGACAAGGCTCTCCAGCGCCCTCCCAAATACGTATGCGATATATTTCGTGACGGCTTCAGATTCTGTTTAGGGCATTCCCAAATCGAGATTGATCGAGGTTACCTCTAATTCTGTATTACGCGGTAACATTGAAGCATGTCTTATCCGTCAAAATCGACTGGAGAAGATAAATTCCCGCTTGTGCCTACGATAAGGGTGACTTAGATATAACTGTGCACCCAGTATCGTACATCTTAGTATTATCAGGGCCATTACAGTGGTGAGCTGCTGACACACCTTCGCCCAACAAAGGTTCTTCATAGGACAATCTATCCAGACCAGACTCACACCGTAACAAATAATTCAATGGGACTGATTGAATATTCGTATTGTAAATGGTGATGTAGATTGGTAAGTTGGAAGTTTGGTAGGTGGCCCGAAGGGCTAGCTATTTACATGGCTATATAATGTAATTACGTATAGGTCTGTACAGACCCCCTACGCAACCGTAGCACACACGGATTCCATCTGCCATCCTTACATGGGCATACTGCCTCGACCCGGGAGAGCCGTAAGCCCTAAGAAATAGAGCATTAGTTCTCATCGTTCCAAGAAGGTTCATGGAAGCAAACTACTCACATCCGTCGATGTTCTCATTGACAGTGTTCTTGATGGTGCACTGGTTGGCCTTGTCGACAGACTGGGTGGTGATGCCATTGCTAAGCAGGGCCGTGGAGTCCATGGCGCGCTGGAGGGCGTCGCCCTTCCACCCGAAGACGTAGTCGCCGTGTGTGCCGTATCCCTATAAGAAAAGATTTATTCAGCCGGGGTAATTACATAGGGGATTGCAGTGTCGGAGGGAATGACTCAGGAGACAATATGACTTACCTTGCTATCCTCGTAGCTCCATACAAATGGTTGCGAGCCATCGGCAGGCCAGTCGGCCTTGTTGTTGAACTGGCGCGTGTCCCACATTGTCTCGTACGCCAACTGCGGCATCCTTACAGGGTGCGAGGCCGGGCATGCTCCCGCTGGGGTGAATGCGCCCCTGTTAGTGTTGTACATGTGGTCCTGGTGGTTAGGGCTGTCGAGGTTCTTGCCGTCCCAGCACCTGCGAGCAGGCGGTCAGCACGGGCCGGAGACCAATAGAGAGGAAGGGGATCAGCGGTCCACTTACGCAGGGAAATGATGGATGGCCATGATACCGGCGGGGCACGCCTGCTTTGGGAACTCGGCCGTCTCGGGGAATCGAGTGTTGACGTTCTGCAGACAAGTATAGCGGAGTCCCGGGTTGCTGCCGTCTTTGGCCGAGGGCGTGCCTACGGTCATGCGGAACCCCTGAGCATGTTAAGCTGTTGCTTGCTCTGACCAGCGCTTGCGAATTGCACTCACCTTCTTGAACGCCGTGATCTTCTGGTTGCCGTTCGAAGAAAAGTCTTGCTGGATGTAGTAAACCGTCATGCCACCCTTGATATTACCGAGTAGCGAGTTCGGATACTGGGGCACGCGCTTGTATGTGCCATTGCGAGCCTTACTGGTATATGTAAGTGCCGTTCATCAAGCCAAGTCTTGTCATCAAGTTACACCTAGGCAGCTTATGAAGATGAAATTCACATACTGAAGAAAAGTCAGCACAGACAACAACGTGTTTAGGAAACGGATACATACCAAGTACATCACGGCCGTCCAGTAGTTGCTGAAGTCCTCAGAGAATGTGCAAGTCGTGCAAGTGGCGCGCTCAGCAACATCGGTCTTTGGGTCCATAGTCGCATTAAAACCGTTTCCTCCGATGATCTGATGCAGATGGGCTGAGGGAATGGCACCTGGTTCAACGAGGGGATCAAGACGCTGGACGCTGAGCGTAGCACATCCGAATCGAAGGTATGCGTGAGAAGGCGTGACAAGCGCAAGGCCTTGAGCAAGGAGTGTGACCTTCATCGTAACGGTATTGAGGTGCAAATTGATGTCGATGTTGATGATCTGTCCAGGATAGTTGCGATTCACAAGCACGCACTATTCAAGCAGAGCGAGAGGGCATCGATCATCATATCTACAAAATACCCGTTCATCATCATAATGATCAGAATGCGGAATTTCCTTGTGCCGCGTCCGTCGATAGAGTAGTGCTTCTTCTGAATTCATCCAGAGGAGAATAATCAACATCCAAGCTCAAGGATCAATGACAAGGTTGCACACTCAAAACATATACGCATCGCCCATAACGACACGGCAGTTAAGTGATTGGGTGTCGTTGTTCATACCCGGGACCGTGTTTTTCCGAACGCCCGGATGATCCTTAGATACAACTCACTCGAATCAGCCGGGAGATGGCACTTGTGTCCCGACTCTGAGTCGATATCAAGGGAATGCTGGACTAACGATAATCCGTCGTAATTGGCGTCTTCGAGCTCGAATATGTGTATTATCACGCAAGACAAAGAGAAGGGTGAAATCTGAACCCGTATTCTGTTTCCTTGCAAATGGGGAGATTAGCAACTCCTGATGGACTGGAACACCTGTCTGCCTACGCAAATTCTATACGCATTTGACAGTGCTGCGGCGAGAATCAACTCTTTAGGCAAACGCCTTGTATGTTGAACTGCCGGCTTGGCGGCGGTGATGCTGCGTACCGGGCCGCGGCGCCAAGTTGGCCACTGGACCTAGCAAGCCAATAGCGACGACGACATCCATCAAGTCGCATCTTCCGACTGCCTCATCATATAAGAAAACACTGTATCAGATACCGAAACAAATCAACATTGGAAGTATTAGTTATAGCCAGCTCGATTAATTCCCGCCAGGACATAGTAGTCGAGAACTTGTGCCGGTTCTACTTTACAAGTGATGATTTGGTTCTACTCCTACGCAGCCACGCGTGCTGTAGTGGCAACTTTGGCCCTCGCTCAACCTAGCAGCGCATCCATGACCTCTCAAACCATCTCAATCCTTGGCCCCTTTGTCAAGGTTAGATAGCTACCCAACAGTCCATTTGCGAAGTTTACTATTTATCTTAAGATAATTGACCAGTCCAGCCTGCTTTGGCCAGATCAGCTCGATAATCACCTTTGCTATAACTCCCCTAACCCAATACTAGAACTACTACTCTACACCTTGGATGCAGGAGTCTTCGCGCCTAATTATTCCCTAATTCGTAGACAAGTAGTTTTGGAAAGGTTTACAAGAAAGTCGATGGAAGACACAGCATTTCCGTCGCCCACAGCGCAGCACAATAGTATGTCTTTAGCTGTGATTGTCCACCGTCATGTAGCAATCGAGATAAGGCGTGAGCTAGAAAATTTCACAGCGTAGCAGGCGGAAGCGGAAAGAAGGCCCAACACACATCACAAGAAAAGCCTTATAAAGCCCGTTTGAGAAAGGTAACAGTGTGATGCAGGATGGCGAGATTACTGGTAAGTAGCGCCCTGCAAGCTTCCCGTTCAATCTAATGTTTTAATCTAACGTTCAATCCGAGGCTGAGAATTGAAACATGTCCGAGGGACCATCGCGCGCAAAAAAAAGTAACACATCGGACCAGTTACAATGGTCCCCAGAGAAAGCCGTAAATCAGTTATGATGCGCTCCCCCGGCATCAGATCGACGGAACAGTTCGCACCAACACACGTCCATAGCCAGTGACGCTAATGGCCGCAAACTCGATGGCTAGGTCATGAATCATCACCCAGGTCCACAATAGCTCCCAGCGCTCGAAGAACCCATCATCATTGATGGCATATTAGCAATCATCGAGGTCCCCATTGTAAAACTGACCTAACAATACCATCGCATATAAGAAGGTGCAAAACAAGTTACAAGTGAAGTGGTGCATTCAAGTATATTGCTTCATTATATTTTCTGTTTTATTACCTTTCCAAGTTTGTCTGTTGAACTTCTCGTTACCACCCATCCTACCATCCCAGCCATGTCTCGGTCATTACTCACAAGAGCCTTCAGGCTCTCAGTTCACAGAACAACAGCACAAGCAACACCCATTTTTCAATATGCACAGAGAACAATGGCTAGTCAAACCCTCAACTCGGGTGTCATCTCCAATATCACTGCCAAAGAGAAGGAGATTACCGGTGCAGATGGTCCTGTCAAAGGAGGCCCCACGGCCCAGGCCCAGAAGCATGCAAACCAGAGAATAACACCCCAAGCTGTTTCCGACATCACTGAGGGAGAGAAGCGCGTGACTGGAAAAGACTCCCCGATCGCGGGTGGTCCAGCTGGCGTGGCCCAGAGCATTGAAACCTCTGCTGTACGTTAATCTTGAACAGTTGACTTCTAGTGCCCAATCCTGTTGTTCTCTGACGTGCATAACTCTGCAACATTTCCTCGTATTCCACGAATCTCATTCTCTTTTTCTAGTCCCAGAACAACTCTACACCTAGTGGCACACTCGACTCTGCCACCATCTCGCACATCACATTTGCCGAGAAGGAAATCACAGGCCGAGATGAACCCACAAAGCGCGGTCCGACAGCAATGGCTCAGAAGCATGCGGGCGAGCCGATCAACAGTCAGAACTTACATGATATTACTGAAGGCGAGAAGAAGGTCACCGGCGGTGAGCCCATCAAGGGTGGGCCGACCGCGACGGCTCAAAGTGAGCTTGGGAAGAGTCGCAACTCTTAGGATGCTTATTTTGGCGGAGGGTACAGTTGATCGTTGCACCGGTTGTCATGTTCCCAGCCATCATAAGTCACCATTCCCGCAAAGCAGATCAAGGCATAAAGGGATTACCCTATCGCCTATTGATTCCTAGCATATCCTCTATAGCTCCAAGGAAAGATTGGTTAGCAGGTCCATCGTTTCAGGAGCGGAGTGGAAGGGAAGGGTAACATTAATAAGGGATATTGTCCAGAGCAAGAATAATCTGCTGTAGATGTCCCTTAAGCTAGTAAACATCTTTAAATAGATGTACCTGCCCAGTCAATAGCAACATCATTAAAACATGTAACTCCAATTAATATCTTTACCCCTATTCCTGACTGTATGTTGCACATTTGTTCCCATTGAATGGCTTCCGAAGTGGCTTGTGAACACATTAAGAATGGCTACTAGCATAGATTTCGCAAGCGCAGAACGAATTATCATAAAAAGTAGAGACATATACAAGACAAGCAGAAGACAGTTGTGTTCAAGATGAAGAGAGAAGAACCAAGGACTCAAAAGGTCCCGGGGGAATCTAATGATAGCATATAGCTAAAGGGTTAAGTGCACCCTAATCCATTTATTCTAACAGTAATAAACGCGCTGCAATACATTACCACCTACTGTACAACACCTTACTTCTGATTTGTATGCCACTACCTTTGGCCCACGTGTGATTTTTGCTGATATCCTGGCAGGGAGATGATATAGAACGCCCCGTCTACTCCCGCTAAATCGTCCGAGAAATTACAAGAACTGTCTACCGACTTAGTTTGCTCCTTCGAATCCTGGGCTCGCCGTCGCTTATTAGGCTTGCGGGCATCCGGCGTTGGCCGGGGCATGTCAAGGAGCTGTGAGCGCTCGAAATCAATCAGCATAACACGCCCCGTCTGCGGATTGAAGAGTATGTTTTCATAATGGGTATCGTTATGAACCACTCTCCGTTGGTGGATTTCCTTGATTGTCTCCACCGTCATACGCTGTAAAGTGGGCTTATTCTTACCTAGACCCAGGCCGTCTCTTAGACTGAGACCACCCCAGGACAGAAGGGACAAATGCACAATGTCGACGCGGAAGTCGTAGTAGTACGTTCTGTTTAGAGCCCGTAAGTTGATAGCGCCTAGGAAAACGGGTATGTGGACGCCTTGTATGTCCTTAAGCCGTTCGTAGACTTGGGCCTCATGCTCTAAATCGGGGATAAACGCTTGTACTGTGCCCTTGCCAACAAAGGTGTAGCCGTATGCGAGGAGCGTGACTTTGAACAGGGCCCCGCGGGTGGCGGTGATGCCCAGGGAGGAAATTCCGTAGTCGAGCGTGCGCTGCAGCTGGTGGGATAGTAGTTGGAGAAAGTCGGAATGACTGATGCAGTGGTAGTTGTCGATACAAAGAACGCTGCCATAGGTGTTGCGGTGTTGGTGTAATGTGAGATTGGGGCAGTCCGGGTCGAGAACGTCTCCCATAACCAACCCGAGAAAGCACTTTTGAGTGCAGTACGCTAGGTCCTTATAAGGCTTCCCTTCAAACTCGTTCCCGTCGCTATGCCGACTCCCACGGCCCCTGGTTTGGCCTTCTCTACCAGCACCCTCTCTGTTGTTTGAATGCCGTCCCAAAAGCCTAGCGCTCCGTCGAGTAGCTTGTCTCTCTGTGACGGTACCGGGTGATTTCCGACGATTTGGGCTTCTAACTCCTTCCCCCTCGATACTATCATCCTTATTACCCCCCAGTAGTGGGGGATTGCTGTATTGCGCACCGTTACACTGGAAGCGCAGGCTTTGGTAGGGCATAGTGCGGTCGACAGACAGATATACATTAGGGGTGTATGCGGGAGAATACTGAGGAGGCATCCTTTGGTTCTCTGGAACCTCGCTTGCTGCTGTTCTAAAGTCGGTCGTCCAGGTTTTCAACCCACTAATCGCTCGATCCCGGGCATCTTGCCCGCGATCCGAGTAATCGCTGAGAGCAAGTAGGTAGAAACCCAAGTACTGAGAAATGGCGGAGCAGGAGCGATAGCTATTATTATGAGCAGCAACTTCTTCTGCAGGCTCGGCGAGGTGGTAGTATACTGTATGAGGGTCATTCCAGTCGATCTTGAGAAAAACAATGCCCTCGCCCGTCGTTAAGAGCCCATATGCGAGGCCGGACTTCACCATATGATGGAATGCTTGTGTGATAGCCAAGGCAACCAGCTTAGTTGCGTAGTGGCGGAATTTGGCCTCCTCGTCTTTGGGGATCTTGTCATTCGTGACAACCTTCCTCATATCCAAGTCCCTGAGGCCGGCACGCAGCTGTGTAAGGGACAGCTCGTGTGGTGGTTTGTATTCCCAGATAGCAATAGTTTTTCTCTTCTCTGTTCCTTGCTCTTCACATCGATAAACACAAATCTGGTCAGGGTTTAACGTGGGAGGGTATTTGGCAGGATTTGGCGTCTTTAGAGGTTTCGTTACCTGCTCGGGTTCTTGTGGTTGAGCTGTTGGTTGTAGCTGTCGGTTGACAACTTCGTAGGAACGATCGTCGAGGGGGTTGATCTGGTTCTCAAATGCGATACCATGCCCAATATTCAACACCTTTTGAAAATCCCCCGACTTGCTTAGTTCGTGGATAATACATCGAACCGGATCCTCGATACACTTATGGAGAATAGTTTCTAATACCTTTTTATTCGTAAGGGGTCCTTTTATTACCTTTTGTCCGAGCGTGGCGAGATAATTCCGGTTATCGAAAACCTGCTTTCCGATGGGAAAGTTGAGATAAACCTTTTCAAGAATCTTGTGCTGCTCATCGAGGAAGTCATCCCACGGCCTGAGACGACGCGGGTAAAACTTGGCATAGGGTGGTAGGATGCTCCCAGTTGTCATCCTTGCCGGGCCCGGTTTGACCTTCAAATTAGTAAATACGAGGTTGTGACAGGCTTCGATGTACTCGTCGAGAGTTGTGGGCAGACATTGCGCCTTTGCTTTGTCAGCACGCTGCTCTTCTTCGCGTCGGCATTTTCGTGCTCTACCAACGCGCTGATGTTCTTCGCGTCGGCGTTTCTCTGCTTGCTTAGGACAGTTCTCCAGGTTTCGCAACTGGACCTGCAGTTCTGCTAATCTTCTTGATTCCTCCATCTGTGCATGCCACGGCGAAATGTAGTGTTGGGTTGCTTGGCGCGGGCAATTACGCACTACATGATGGGCAATTGAATTGACTGTATTGATGTTCCAGAGTTGTAGAGTAGAAGATCGAGATCATTGAAGGAATCCACCGGATGGGGCACAGCGTTAACAATTGAAGTAAGCGCTCACCTTGGCCCTGCTGAACCCGTTGAGCGGCCCACACTCACCAACTTGTTCACGATCTCAGCAGGTATTAAAGTTCCTCGAGGCGTATTTAGTTTATAGAGCATTCCTGCGGTAGTCATTTTCTTCTTAGTAAAGGAACTATGTTGTAAGTAGTGGCTACTAATATGTAACGTGCTAACAATTCTGATGAGTAGTGGGACTGCAATACGCCTCACTCAGCTGCTCGTGCTGTCTGAAGGAATTCGAATAGAGAGTTCGCGGCACCATTTCGCAGTGCTTCAGCTGTTTGGAAACGTCAAACCCGGAAGATGTTGTCGAGAAGCGGTCCTGAGTCCGCCATGTTAGGTATTATGAATTCCTGAATCTCATCGAGAGTGTCGATTGTTCGTTAAATTTCGTTCATTTTCCCTCTCTTTCGACTATCTGATTTTGGGAGCCTCGTATCAACTAGTGGGAGTGAAAACGACATTGGCAAATCTACAATATAAACATTCTTCGCCTGACCGGAGTACGCCTCCTACAGGAGCTTGTGCATCTTAGGCTCCATATGTGGGACGAGCTTACCAATGTTCACGATCTGCTACCCCTCGTTCAAGCACATGCATGATTTGACTCTTATGGAAGTAAGCATAACTATCGGTGACCATTCGAATATCCTAGACACTATCCCTAGATTACCCGCTCCTTGACTCCACTTATGTCTAACATTTAAAGATATGCAGGCAATATTGGAAAGTGAGGTTATATAGACTTCGCTTCTTGAAATAGACCCTTGAGACCTAGGCAGTCTAGGCTGGCAGACCAGTTGTATATGGAGTCAAGTCAAGCCACCAGGGTCAAAAAGGGGTTGGTTAGTCAAGGATTCATGCAGCCCTAGTTGATCACTGTAATCTGAACGGCATCAAGTTCCAAGCCCAGATCTTTGCCCTTGTTAAATACCTACTACGCCTGCCAATCTCTACCTAGCCCGGAGAATTCTAGCAGGGGCATTTGTTACCTTAGAGAATCTAGAGGAGATGACTCTTCGCTTCAGTCCTCTATGCAGCTTGTTCCTCTACTTCATCCCAATCATTGGACACGAGTGGCATCCACTTCAACCCCGCGGTTTGGTGTGTCCTGGTTAGATCGGGCGCTCCCGCGGGATAGCTGCCGAAGAGCCTTCGCTTGCAGTTGAAGATGTCGGTAGTCGAATTGAAAGCCACCAAAACATCTGCAAAGGCGAACAATTGACGGTCTACCCAACTAGGCGATGAAAGTAATGTGCCCAATCTCCTCATGCCTAAGCCCTCATCATTCCACCCGCAATCAATTGACGCCTAGACTGGTGTGCGCGCTCCCTATCGTATCTTCACTAGACCTACTCTGCTACCAAGCTTGCCCTTAGACGTCAAAGGACCGACATGCTATTTCGATTTTGATGTGCATATCGTGCTTCTTGGGCGGGCCGTGGGCGGGAATCATCGAGCTTGGCGACCTAGTGATCATTCCGCAATATTCAACAGGCGAAGGCTCGTCAGCCTACAATAACATTTTGACACTGATGCTCATGCGGGCATTTTAAGATGTATTCATACAACTCATTCCCTGTTACCAGCGGTATTCGACTCAGTAGATTAGGACTTACCCAAGTGACGCGAGCTCACATGACTACGCGTATCCCTGCTATGCTGTCTTGCCGAAGTAACACCTACACGCATATCCTTATTGATTTCGTTAACATTGACTGATGAGTCACGCGTTGAAGCGAGATTTGCAAAGCAGCCAGCCTGGTTTCATGATACCTAAGAATTCTTATAGAGGGCTTAAACTTAGTCAAATTCAGCCAATAACTCTCAAGGGTTCTCTAGGGCCTTGGTCTCATTCTCTCCTTTTTCTTCTTCAATGTGGGAGATGACTGGGCTGTTTCCTATCTATACTTTTTACAGTCTAGAACCTTCTTCCGTCTGTTGGGCTTCTTGGCTTACTCTTGGTTTCAGCTGCATACAACAAGTCACCTCATGACTCCATATATCCAATCGCTTATAGCCTCACTTTCTGTTGGACGTAAGTGGGCTATATAATAACCGTCAGACTTCGAACGTCTAACGGCGTCGTTTTTGAACGTTCGAGGCTTTCGCAAAGGGCATGATTAGTTATCATTAGCTTAGGGGGTATTAGGGTCGTCCTATTGCTTTATATAAGGTTGTGCCTTCCGGCTTCCTAATCATCTCTTCCTTTTCCACCAAAATCACACGTTTCGATCATTCAACAATGGCAGCACTTTGGCGTGTACAGGACGAGTGTTCCCAGACTCGACGTGATAGGTATGGCATTCGTGTGACGAAGGGGAGTGGGTTCAATTTTGGAAGATCTGAATATCTGCGTGATCCGCTCATAGAAAATTTGGCAGCCCCGAGCTATGGCCTTTTATCTTGGCATATAAGAATAAGGACGTTGCATATCGAGAAGCCAACAAGAGGGTACGGCAAGGGAGACAGGATGTTACTGCTGTCAAGCATCGTAATACAAGGCCAGTGGTACAATAGAGTGTCCTAAAAGTCACCAGGATGTATCCAGAAACATACCTACCCCAATGTTAACTACTGATACAGAAGTGAATGAATATGAGTCGTATTTCTGAGACCATCCACGCCTAAAAAGATACATAGCCTCTACGCTCCTTCAGCAGACATTCAAGCGATTTCAAGCACTTGGAATGGGGCGATCGTGGAATGAAACAGATTGAGCTCAACGAAAAGCCAGAGATAAAGGCAGCGCGTGGTCCTTGGTGCCTCTTGTGAGGATATCACCAATCATTATTCATCGCCTAATGAAACTCCGAATCCAATGTTTGACTAATGCCTCTCACTCCACCACTTCACTACTCTGTGAACAAAAGCGAGACGATGGCCAAAGTAACTAAATTCAGACGTGGGAGCTTCAGCTCTTTATTGGGCGAGTACTAGTCGCCAGTTGCCTTAGGTACAGTACATGGGTATTCTCGATCGAGGGTCGGCGCTATCAGAGCTATGGGTCAGAAGATGAGAAGATGACTGCGTCAGAAGCCGCGTTTGAGATACCTGTTAGGTTATGATTCATCTCATATCAATTATGAAAATAAGCTGCGTTAGATACGCTGAACAGCAGACGTAACTGGCCATGGCTATCTGTAAGATGCTTCACCAAGGTTGACCCATTCCCTCGGGATCCTGTGTTGTGGAAAAGCAGATAGGTGGTAATTGTCACATGACCTCGCGAAGTATGTCTCTATCATGCAGTCAAATATGTTTGGAAGAGAAGATAATAATCACTAGGTAGGTGACGTCTCGGCTCCTTCTCAACCCCTGGTGCAGATCATTGTCTGTTGCAGAACTACCTGCAGCACCGAACAACCAATATATTGATCTCCCAACGTCGCTATCATGATCAAGGAAAGCCGTCGAGTAGGTAGCAATAAATATATACTAGTGGTTAATGTACATATACCTTCTTCGTTTCTGAACTAACAATACATACACTCCTCCAACCACCAATGAGAACTCATCTCGTCGCCCTCTTTAGTAAACCGCCGATGACTCGGGGATTACCGTACACAGTCGTGCAGCCTTCTTCCTTCACTTGAACCATCGAACTGCCCTCGCAATTCAGGCCCGGCTCCAAGATAAACGCATTAAAAGGCGAGAGCAGCCCACCCGCCAATCAGGCAGAGTCCCCCGAGCGGCGTGACAGGTCCTAGAAAGCGGAACCGGGCGGGATCCAGCACAAGGGCGTATATACTACCGCTGAACACTGCAGGAAAGCCCGCATTAGAATTGGGGACTAGGGCCGGGATAAAGGGACATACTCGTCATGCCCGCCGTGAGCAGACCGGCCGCAAGCTTATTCTCAGGTGCAGCGCGTGTCGCAACGAGGAGGGCCACGGAGTGGATGAGCTAAGATGGAGAAAGGTGTCAGCAAGTTTCCATGAAGTAATGATACTTCATGTCTGGTTTATGTAGGAAATCCATATTTTGGTTCCTTCATAGTTTTCATGAAGGAACATCCCTCGAGTTCATGACAGTCTAGCTAAGTGGCTCTTCGCCAGTGTCCGACAAGGAGTGTTTACACGATATAGTCAGAGCGGAACACGCAAGAGTACTCATGAGGCATCGTATGTAACACGTAAATAAATCCTTAGGTAGTGAAAGCAATCGTGTTCAATTGCACGTACCTGATAATGGGCCGCGGTCGTGAAGCTGGCAATCTTAGCGGGATCCGTGACGACCTTCTTCAGCCCGTGAGCTCCGAAGGCGCCGAGGCCAACGGCGGTGGCGCCATATATGCAGCCCAGGGTCCAATACATGTTCTTCTTGACCGATGATACCGATGCTGATCCAGAGGCGGGGAGAAGCGGGCTCGATTCGTCGGACATTTTTCAGATCGGCCGAGAAGCGCTTTGATATATGGCAACTACCATCATTCAAAGTAGGGGTCTTACCTACCTTTGGTAGGTAAGTATATTAGGTAAGTATATTGGCGCGCTGTGGCGGTGCACGGCCTGGCGTATTCCACCCATCAAACAACCAGACTTTCAATCCTTGTAAGTCATGATGGCGTGCGTCGACGGTATAGCCAAGCGAATGGCGCAAGCTCATTCTACTATATAGATAACTAGACCGCTGAGGTTCTGAAATATCATGAAATGCAGTAGAAGCCTCATGGTATGGCAGCTTTCGTCGTGCCTCCTTATTGCAGAGGTTATCTTGAAGCTTAAATCCGACCAACTTCTTCAACAAATATTGATAACGTGTTTTGCACATAGTTAATTCTCTCTTCCATCGGTTTATGTAGTTCTGACTACTGATAGTTCCAAGTCTCCTGTCCTAACGAGCTACGTCAAAAGAGCTCTGGTCTTTTGGTTATCTCCGCTTAATCAGGGTGATGGTAAAGATGCATATTACCTTAACTTCTATTAGGTTCTCGCGCGTTGAAGCAAAACTAGGAAATTGGCATTGACCCTCAAAGCGGTCGTCAGGCCAATATCTCGTAACATCCGATTGACTTCGTGATCCGCTTCATTTCCTATGTGCTTCGCTTAAAGACGGACACTGTTAATGTATTATCATTAGCCTGCGCTCATCATTGTGCCCAATACTAGAAGATGTTTGGGTTCTTAATAGCTCAGATAATAGGTAGCGCGAGCACATTTTGGGTGGAAATACTTGCGACTACTCTATCTCTGGATCTTTGGGTATTTATAATAGGTATTAGGTATAATGAGTATCATTATACAGTAGATAGCAAACTGCGGGCGTGAATTAACAAGCTAATTACCCAAGCTCATTTTTTGTCATTCATCATCACTCTGGATATGTCATCATAAAACAACTGGTCAGGTGAAATCATGCCTTTTACAAAATCCATTTTCACTAGGCTCACTCTTCAGCGTGTGGGGAGCGGAATATTTGATTCGTCATTGAGTAACCTCTGTAGGTAATCACAGTATTTGAATGGCATAGCACGCGTCTTCTGATACTAAGAAAAGGCGCAGGCTGTTACGCACCTTTCTGTACCCTTTCCTTGAATATGTACTAGCCGACCAAACTCGGAGGTGATGTTTAAATTTCTAAAGTGTGGAGGACGTGCTACTATCAGGATCCGACCACGAACTATAATCATATGAATTATTTGCTGAATTTTTCTGATTAAGTGGGATTTTGTATTCCCTTCTAGGTAGCGCACGCACATGACAAATCCAACGACCACTAAACCTACTGCCGTGGTAACATGTCCCCTAACGCCCAACCATGCAACCTAGGTCCGGCTCTAAGGAATTATGACGTGCATCGACTCAGATGATACTCAGTTGAGCGTGATGCCAGACTTGAGTTTTGACGTTATATAGGGCCGGTGTTTTCTATTAAGAAGCGAAGTGCTGCCATCTCATGAGAGCAAAAAGTTTCTCTCTGTGAAGGATGAAGTTCTTTTTGTTTTAAGAGGGAAAGGTGTAGGATGATCCAATAAACACGGAAATCTTTAGGAATCGCTTATTCCTCTTCATTATGCTCGATGAGGGTTATGATTGGCTTGTCGCCCAGTAGAAGTGTACCTTTAAGGTTGATGATGTCAATCATGAAGAGATAGCCCATAATATGTGCCTCGGAAAGCTCGACAAGCTTTCCCGCAGCTGCGGCAGTGCCTCCTATAGTTGGCATTAGTATAGTGCTCCGATAGAAGGTATCAACGCGGCTCGACCAAACGCGTCACCCTGATTTGGAAATCACAATATTTTCGGGAAATAAAAGCATATAATATGGCAACCCGCCATAGGGAGCTTGCAACGAGTCTTTTCGATAGCGCTCTAGTCACCATACTACTCTTCAACTTTACGGGACTGCCCATAAAAGTTCAAGTGTAAATGTCGAGCATTGCTTCGTGCTTAGCGAGGTAACGCATTACCTTCTAACGCGAAGGCATATTGATATTGCCAGAAACGGTGGGTAAGGGGTACGCACGTGACATAACTCTCGAAGCTCACCCGAGGCATAGGGTAAGTGTGATTAATAAATTGATAAAACATGCGGCATCGGCCATGTGACAGTGCATTGACATGAAAACAACAAAAACCAAGCAAAAACACAAAAGCAGAAGCAGCTGTTTCAAGGTAGAATCATGTGTCAACTTACCAGTAGCAATGATATCGTCCACAATCAAACATTGCTGTCCAGGCTTAATAGCACTGGTTTGAACCTGGAACTCATCCTTGCCGTATTCCTTCGTGTATTCAACAGTCCTGCAGGCACCAGGCATCTTACCCTTCTTGCGAACCGGCACAAAAGGGCGATTGAGTCGCAAGGCGAGAGGTGGCCCAAAGAGGAAACCGCGGGCCTCCAGACCCACGATGACATCGGGTACCTGACTGCCGAACCGTTCTCGGATTAGAAGAACGAGAACGTCGAGCAGGGAGCTGAAGGCGGCAGGATTCTGAAATATGGGGAGTATATCAATGAACTTGATACCGGGAATCGGGAAGTCGGGTTCGTATCGTAGGTTGTCGATGACGAGCTGCTTGGCCGTAGCGAGTTTCTGTTGGTCCTCTGAAGTGAGAGCGCCTATCGGTTGACTGGCGAGTTCGGCGGCACCGGGGGTGGAGGAGGAGGGCTGTCTTCGCGAGGCATCGAGAATGGTAGAGGGGGAGCTTCCTGGCTGGTGCGAGTTGGTGGCCGAAGTCTCAACTTGGTTGCCGTCTGAAGGGACTGGAGCGCTCATGCTGAGGAGGAAAGAGGAGGAGGGGTTTCGCGTGAGAGCGAGGGATGGCGCGGGCAATATCAGTGCCGCACGGCGGGTGGCAGAGTTAGAAAAATTTTGGGGGGTGTGGCACAATCAACAGATGCGCACCAAGGGGGAGGAGTGAAGAGAGAAACGAGACAAGCCAAGTCAAGTAAGACAGCTAAGCTAGGCAGGCAGATTTGGGTATATCGACCAGGTCGCGTCTAGGGTGGCCACAGCCGAGCGAACACACGCACGTACTATACAGGCACAGGGTAGGTAGGCAGGTAGGTAATGAATGGGAGGAGCGGGAGGAGTGGTTGGTGGAAGGGAGGGAGTGGTAGTGGTGTTAGTAACGACAGACAAGAGACGGTGAGAGGCGTCCGGGGGAAGAGGAACAGTATGTAGCGATCGGTCTGTCTGCCTGGTTGTCTGGGTATGTTTCGTAAGGCCGCGTCTGACTGTTGAAACTGGCCGGGGGCTTGGGGGTTGTCTGGAACCAAACAATGCAGCTTCAGCTTGGATGCTTACAGTAGTGCCGGTCAGGTTTTTGTTGAGCCTTAGAGGGGCAGGGCAGACACCCAAATCTAAGTGCGAGACGGGGTGATCGAGATAGTACAGGATAATACAGGACAGGCCAGGACGGATGCGGGAAAGAGACGGGAGGATTCGAACGTCTAGCACGGGCTAACGACAGCGAAAGGCGAGCAGAGGGCCAATTGAGAGCTTGTCACTCGTCTTGGTCGATAAGCAAAGGGACGAAAATTAGAGCGAGCGAGCGAGCGAACGAACGAACGAACGAGCGAGTGGGAGTGAGACGAGAAGTGGGTGTCGATGCTGCTTGCAAGGTACAAGACCGCAACAAGGCCGTACGAAGTACAAGACGGAGAGAGTAGGTGGTGAGCCTGAGAGTGCCAGGTGGGGCAGATGGATGTGCGCGGGCGATATTTCGAAGTGGGATGAAGTGAGTCGATGGCATCTCGAATTTTCTCCCCTCCCCCTCCTTCCTATCGCTCTTACCCTTGGCGGGGCTCTGTGATTTTTTTTTTTTTTTTTTTTTTAAATACACTTAAATAATTTCTTCCTTTACTCTCCGTCTTTCTCCCCCCTTCTTGCGTGAGGGCGCTTTACCTCCCTACACACATCCCATCATTACTAACCTAGTATCCTCTGCTAGTTGCTATAGTAGTGTAATTAATTTGCTACCTGGTGGGCAGAGTTTTTTTTTTCTTCTCTTCCTTTCCCACGCGTCTCAGAAGAGCTGACGAGCGGCTGCTCTAACCTGGTTAGGTAGATCCTTGCTTCCTAGCACGACATACCAAATCAGGAAGTTAACACCCCCGGCCCATGTCCGCGGGTTTATACAGATCTGATTCCTATTAACATTTCGTAAAGGCCCTCCACGTAATCCAGGCATAGCACTTTTATGGCCCAACAGCATCCCTAGTAAATTGTTTTATAAATTGTTTGATAACCTGCCTACTTCGACAGTAGTGAAACCAAGGATTTCATCATAGCATCAAGCCGGGTCCATCAACGTCGGGTGGTGTAGGAGGATGTAGCGCAGGCCCTTTTGCTGCCCTGACCGATTGAATGTACATAGTACTATGTATAGGTACTTACTAGAGGTAACCTTACTATGTATGTTGGCTCGCAAAAGCTTTTGCATGTATACATACATATGTACCTAGTAGGTATGTATGCACATGAATCAAGAATCTACATGTCTTTATACCTTTCGTAAGTATGTGTTAGTACTAGGCATGGTAGGCAAGGCTAGGCATGTAAGCTGTGCCTACCTAGATATTGTATTCCCTCCAATGCCCGAGCTACCTACCCATGTGTGGGCAAGTAGTGTAGGCAAGTATATCTGCTTCCAGCAGCGCAGAAGACATAGCTTACTACATATGTACCGGTATGTAGGTATAATGGAAATGGACAGGAATATGTAGCTAGCAGCCGAGCTTGAACTGTGAATGAATAGCTCGGCATGATGCCGTCAGATACGAAGAGCAATATAAACGTTATTGCTCCCACTCCACCCCATCTCTCCCTGGCGCGCAAAACGCACCACCGCGCACACCTGCATTGGCCAACGTCGTCCCATAAGACCTTTGGGGGGCCGTGTTGGTGTATGGCTACAATCAGGACTGACGGTGACTCCTCGTGGGTGCAATTGGTGGATGTTGCGAGGTGATGCCTCTACGCTAGCACCGTCTCATCAAGGGTCGACCCCACCATGTCGCGATGCCACCATACTGAACGAGACATAGGAGCCCTGCAAGCCGCCACGCTGTTGTCCTCGGCCGCATTGGGTCGCGCTGTTCGGTACCTATTCTACGTAGTATATGTACATACCTACATGTAGGCAGTTGCGTCAGTATGTACATGGAATGTGGTGTCGTGTACTGTAAGTAGTGTGTCATTTCTGCTGCTACCGATATGGCTAACCGTAGGAGACTCTGCGCCGCCAGGGTGTCTGCTCGAGGGGTCCGGAAAGGCGGTAAAGGAAAATCGCCAGAGTCTTATGTCGGTCGTTTCGTCGCATACTCCCCAGATGTAGCTGCAAAGAAGCCGAAGAATGGGGGATGCATGCGGGCCAATGCAGTGCAAGGCATTGTAGCTTAACCGGGTGCAGATGTTTTGATGTTGGGAACTCGACCAGGTCCGGCCAATTCTGGTCCGGTAGGTGTCATATTGGGAGCCGGCTGTTAGACTGTCTGATGTTTCATCCAACTCATACCTACTATACTATGTAAGTAGACCTTGCACAGTTCAACAAAGCCACGGCGGATTCCTATAATAGCTCGTGGGGTGCTTGTCTACATACTTATGACTGAGTAGTGTAGATACATGGAAAATCTACAAAATGAAACTCGAGTTCAATTTCACCGTAGTGAAACCGCGTTTTATTAATAAATAAGGCCGAATGGAGGTGTTGCGGTGAACCTAGTCGAGCCTTATTTGAAACTTGCCCACTTACCTACCTAGGTACTTATAGTATGTAGAGTATGTATAGACCGTACCCAGTTTCTACTGGTACTGACCCATCAGTCCGTGACTGATTCTTGATATCTTGAAGATACTAGCTCTAGTCTAAATGATCCATCACCTTTTTATAGGTCAAGGGCAGGATTCAAGAAACCAAGGGCGAATGAGAGTACGCAGGGACTGAATATTATTGGGGAGTCGAACCAATCAACAACTTTGAGAACTGTGGAGGTCAGTCAGTATCATTTTTGCTACAAGATTTTGTCCGAAACTGATATCACATCTCCCTGAGATGATTTGAGAAGCAGGATTCCGGGAAGGTGAGAAAAGACCACCAGAAACTGGCTAGGTAGGCTTTGGCTATCTGCAACGTGCTGCTTTGCTTTCTCTTACCTAGGTAAGCAGAGTATTCGAAGTACTTGCGTGCATTTACGTCTTACTACATACCTCATACCTCATGCTCATAGAAGTGTCAAAGTACACGACCTCAATAGCTACCTGCCTATCTCATTCCTGCGCGTACCTGGATACCTATGATCGACGGCATGGATGGCCAGGGCCTGTGTGACTAATGCTACCACGATACATGTCAGGGAGGTGAGGTGCTGTAGCTTGCTATGCAGAGGTACTTTGCTCTTGGTTTTTTTCACCCCTCCTCACCCCACACTCTGCCTCCCTCTCCCAGACTCTCTCTACATAGTATACCTAAGTTAACATCGTACCCAAAACTCGCCTATCCATCTGAGCTGTCTTACGATCGCCGATATACCTAGGTGTCATCAAGCATCATGTTGACCGATTCTTGATTCTCCCAGGTAGCTTACACGCGCAAATTCGACGTGGCACGTTTACGACCCCAGATTCTGCATTTCCTTACGTCTCGCAGTCAACGCGCGCAGAGCTTTCCTCGATGGACTGATTTATTGTATAGTAGGTAGGTAAGTGAGTATGCTTTTTCAACTGGACTCTATCCCGGTTCCGACAACGCCTCAATACTACCACCACCCGAAGCCGGACTGGGGTAGATAAGTAGGTAGGTATTGACCGGCGGCTGCACTGCTCGACAACATGGCCCTGCTTTGGCTGAGCTCTGGAAACCAGTACTGTAGGCGTCCTTGCATTACAACCAGCTATCTACTCCACAGTCAAACGAGACGCGACTCTTTAGGCAGAGAGCATTTTTATAAGTACAGATATTTGCAGTATCAATACCGCCCCGGTTGCTGAGGGGGCCCGGCAGGGGCTCGAACGCTCCAATGCCCGCCAGCTATCTGGTAACGACAACACCCTCTCCCAGTCACATTTCCCCCCTTCAACCTAGGTATCCCCGGTTCTGTCTGGACTCGCGGCCTGCGATCGTTCTTTGGTCCTGCTGCATCACCAGCCAGCCAGTGCATCCCAGGTGGCTGCTTCCTTACGCACTGCAACCATACCATGCTGCTGCTGTTATTACCCATAACGCGGCCTGTTCCCGCCTCTAGTCCATTCTGAATTCATCATGCTTCTCTAAACCGATGCAAGTGATCGTTGATGAGCTCCTCGTCATATAAGCCAAGCCAGCACGAGGCAGACACCATTGAGATATCGAGACATGCTGTTTGGCTAGCTTGGCATGCTGCCTGACTGTACACCCTCATCCCGCAACGATATGACTTGTTCGTAACTGTTCGCCGTTGTTATAAATATGTAGTTAGTCCCCCACCCTGTTAAAGCTTGCTCGGTGCAGCTGTCACGACAAGATAAAGAAGTACCGGCAATTGATCGACCTTGAAGCTCATTAATTTTGGGGCCAAAGCTCAGATTGCTCGATCATCTAGTTCGGTAGCAGCTGGTTATGCAGCATACATTATCGGCCCAGTAGATAGGATTCAGCAATAATGTTAACAAACTACGAAACTAACCAAAACTAGCTCGAGTACCTTCGTCAACTATCTTCCACGTACGGGCAGGACATATCAGCAAGACTGCCAAACTAGAGCCTTACATGTAGATGAAAATAGCTACGACAAAATGGGCAGAGGACCTCCGGCCGACATCGGTGAAGAGGCCCTCAAATTATCAACGAACCTTGAGTCACTTCGCCTAGTTACAATGTCGACTCAACACCACCCAACTCATATATCCACAAGGAAAACTCATTGAACTCTCTCACACTTTTGTGGGCCTATGCCATCTCAACCCTGACCCCTGTATAATGCGTGACATTCACCGAAATCTTATGCTTGACTAGAGGCTTCGCTATCTTCGTCTATCTCTCTCAAGTCGTTTCAAGGCGGAGCTTTATCTACACTAGCGCTGCATATGTACTTATTTCATGAGATGCCACTTTGTGGAGACATTTGTTTGTCCCAGATACACTATCTCCTATGTAAGATCGTCTCATTAAGTACTGATGAAGTCTGGACAAAGCCGTCTTTACCCGTTCTAGTCTCATCGTAGGGTTAACGAAAGGGGGAGGGGGGGCTCGGGCCTCATGGGAGTCGACAGCCTTTTGAAGCCAATGAAACAAGGTTGCCCCAGCCTTGTCACACCACGACATTCTGGAAGCCAGAAAGAACGCGTCGATCGTCTGAGCGCGAAACCAGAACCTCCCCCCAGTCAGCCTTACTACATATAGGTAGGTAGACCTAGGAAGACCCTGATGGCTCTTGACTGGTACCCCTTAAGCTAGGTGTGTGCCGAGAGTGCCCCTCCCAAGTTTTCTAGATCAGGCTATTCACGCGAGAATAGGTTCTACCTAAGTAAGTTGACAGGCCCAGCGTGTACCGGCTCGGGGAAGGTAGGACCGCATACCAATTGGTGGTCCCCCTTTTGTATACGCCAGAGCAAGGAGGAGGCCATCTCAATCCTGCGGCCGAATCTGGTTCGCTGCAGAACTTGTCCAACTTCGCGTTGCCAACGGATGGGTGTAATGGTACTACACCGACGCCAACTGTAACGAGAGAGAGAGAGAGAGGGAGAGAGTCCTACAAGTAATTCACTCCCACATGCTAACAAGCCTCATCCCTTCCTCCGTCCGCCCGTCCATCTTTTATGGCGAACTTTCAGCCAAGTAGGTATGCAGTATTTTATGCATGCTGCGTCGAAACCTCCACAAGCACTCCACCCCGATGCACAGGAGAACAGGTTTTACAAACCCTATTAGATCTGTTTTGATGGCTGTTATTCGATATGCTGTTCAGCCTCCACCGCGCCTTCTCGGGCGCCCCATGGTTACGTCCGTTAGGCCACAATCTGAGACTTTGCGCCTCTAAGTAGTTCCCCTTGCTCGCTTTAGCTCTATGCATTCGGGATGCAGATGTGAGTTTGCCGGCTGCACCATTGAGGACATTCACTCCGGCCCTCCAAGCTCACAAACCTGCAGTCGGGTGTTTCCGAAACAATTATATTATGATTAGGGATGGTATATCTAACTTGGCAATTCTAGATGGGGGTATCAATCGGCTGTGCATTGGGCATCTCTGCAGCACGTCGCCAAACCAGAGTAACAACAATGGCGTAAATAACAAAAAGGCAAGATCTAAAAACTTGAATATCACCGCAACATCTGCTTTCTCTCGTTGGGGGCTGGGGCAATAGGCAGGACAAGCTGAGCATCTGTATAGCCGCCAGGTAATCCACCCGACAATTTTTGGGGCCGTGATAGTGAGGGGATCACCGATTTGATTGGCCACTGCGAATCGAACGAGATGGAGAAATCACCCACTGCGGTAGGCTAATCTGCTCACAATTGGTGGACAACATCGTGCGACCATCAGTCGTCGTCTACAATACTCCACCGGCACCATATCCTTCTACTAAAAATGTAGTCGGATGATGGAGAACAGCATGTTTTGCAATACATGGAGCATAACAGCAACACTCGTGGGGAGTAGCTCGGGCCAAACCGCCAAATCCATACGGCCCTCGATGTTAGCATTGACGCCGAAGATCCAGCGGATAAGGCCTCTGAGCACGATGCCCGCAACTAACTCGCAAGCCCAGGTAACAATGGACGCAATTAGCGTGAGTTTGAAGTTATAAGGCTCGTCAGGGTCATCAAACGCGAAATATGGGTATACGTCCGTATTGGGTCCAAAGTGTAAGACCAAGATACTCCCCAGGAAAGTCAACATACTCACGTTCTCAGCAAGGAATCGAATGAATACGTTCCGTGTACAAATTTTCTGATACGAGCCGTAAGATTGGGCTGTTAGCCCTAGCATCGTAAGCGCTCGATGATACGTTTCGGTCATGGTTAACGGCGTCAGAATGATGAGGAAGCCCGAAGAAAGAGCCTGCAGCCAGATGAACTGCTGAGGTGATCGCAAACGGGCGTACAATGCTCGTACATAAGTTTGGTAGGTCAGCATGAAATATCTGTTGCGCGGTACATCAGTAAAGGTCTTGCACATGGGCTTAGAATGGATAAGCCGTCAGCTTGAAACTCAAAAACGTCTTACAACTTGAATATCCAGCTCAAGGGATAGCTGCCTACTCGCTCCCCCTCGTTACCACCGAGAATCCAGCCAGTCAGTAGATCTAACAGGTGGACGGTGATGACCCAGCTATAGACGTATACAATAGTCTCCCAACTGTTGTGCGGGAGGGTGCGCAAGTAGATCTCGGCATATGCCTCTCCTATCAGATATGCGAGCAAACTTATTGTTAGAGCCAAACAAAACCACACGAAACGAACAAAGCTCGCAGGCAACCACCGGCGCCGCTGCATAAACGCATTGGTCTGGGGTGGTGAATGCTCGGCGGCGATCTGCAAGGCGGCAGTGTCGGGATCAAGGGGCCCTGGGCCGAGTCCCCACCGTTGGCCGCGGCGGCTGCGTGCGTAGTCCCGCATCGAACCTCCGGTCTCACCGGTCCACCAGGAGCTGGTGAATATCCGCTGGGTTTCGGAGAGCGAGTGTCGAAGGCCTAGATGCCGCTCATTCGTCATTAGGATGCAGAAGGCAATAGCGACGGGCAACGCCATGATAATGAACGTCCAACTGATCCATGCGGTGTTGTGAATAGTTAGGAATCGGACCTCTGGGATAAGGTAGATGGGGATAGGCCCTGCGATTGAAAGGATCGCAATGAGGGAGATGGTCAGTGGAAACCCCAACGCCGATGGCCACCAGTTTAGCGAGTATAAATTAAAAACTTTGGTGATCCATATTAAAGCAGTAAGATTGTAGAACCCGTAGTAAACGAAGAGAAAGAACCAGAAGTTCACTTGCACACGCGCTTCACCGTGGCCGGGGATGCGATGGTTTGATAGTGGTGGACGACTCAGATCCTCAGGGCTGGCTGTAAAGAAGGTATCCATCAAGGTGTGCGGCTTGGAATGTGAAGCATCAAGCGGATATTGTGGGAATGGAACCGCGCACCAAGCCACTGCCTATGAAGTAACACTGTTAGCCAGATACAAAAGCATAGCAATAAACTTGAAGGTGCTGGGCTTGCTTTCGTCGTCCATCGTTAAATATCTTTGAACGCGTGAAGGTCAACGAATAGCACTCACCAAAACAGCAGGCAAGAAGACCAAGAGCCCCCAGCGACTCCACCAAGTCTCAACAACACGACGTACGGCGCCCTGTCTCGGCGCAACCCAGAGGTCCTCTACATTACGTTTCGTCTTCTTAGCGGTCCTGCGCCAAATCCTCGCCATCTGGTGGGCTCTGTTGTGTCCATCATCCTCATCTTCGTCATCGTCAGAGCTCCAGTCCCCAACGCCGTCATCGTCATCATCGTCGAGTCCAGCAGCGATCAGGGCACCATATCCGATATGCACACTGCCTCTCCCAGGGATCGAGAGTTGGTTCGCCGACGTACTGGACTGCCATCGTGACGAGAAGATGCTGCGAGATGAGGAAGGGTTTGCGCGGGGTGGAACCACGCGGAAGCGACCAAGTAGTGGTGAGGTGTTGTCGGCGCCATGAAGGCGGGAACTGGCGGCGCTTGTTTCGGTTCCGGGGATGAAGGGAAAAAATTCGGGCATGACTTGTTGATCCTCTATCTCGTCTCGTCGTCGTGTCCGCCAAGTTTATTGGGCTACCGGCCGCGCCGGTCCAGACTCGAGCCCTGCGCCTGCACTGCCCTCTTTCTTCGTCTGGACGTCGGGCGTTGATGTGTAGTGTAGTATGGTGGGACGGAGACGTGCTGTGTTTCGAGCACAGGGATATAGGCGTAGTAACACAAGCCTACCTCGTTAAATGGGGTTTTCGTGGTCTATTGAAGTGAGCGGCTTGTCAGTAGTTCATGTTGCTTGGTGGTCTATATGTCGTAATGCTTCTCTGATTTGGTATCTTTCGAGAGCCACGTTTGTCCCAAATGGCCCGATTAATCGACTAACATAGAATTCAATAATGAGACAAACACCAAATCAAAGAAGACGGGAAGAAAGAAAGACACCGACGGGAATCAAAAACAGTAACGGAACGAGTCGCTATCGGAAAGTGGAAAGTTGAAATTGAGAAGGTCTGTCGGTCTGTACATCTAGGTAGTGCCTATGTCATTCGTTCGTGGGGAAAGCAGTCTATTATCACTGGACCTCGTTATCTCCGTACCTGCCTGGTTGGGTCACCTGAGCATATCATGAATCAAGAATGCACGTGTTGCCGAGAAGTCATGTAGAGAGAAAGAGAGAATATAACCTCTTGTTCGCTATCTACGTCAGGAAATAGATATTTCCTGCCATAAAAGAAGAGGTTCGATGCTATCCAAAGGGCCCTGTAATTACCAACAAAGTTACTCCGTACTTAGGTACCATTCTGCGGCGCTTTACATATGACAGCTGTGTTACAGGGATTTACGCTGTAATTTTAGATAGCGTTCGAGGGACTTTTCACTAAGTAACTTCCCGAGGACCCCTGCAGCATCAGATATGCATTTAAGTGGGCTCGAAACATGCATATATAGGTATATATATACTTGCAACTATTGAGACTAATATCTGGGAAAGTTTAAGAGGCACAAAGATTATAACATGGCATCATTTTCTATCTGCTTCGGATCCCATAGAGTACTTATAGCCTCTAAATATGTGTAGGCAAGGCAATTATGCATGAGTGACCCCCCTGAGAGAAGGCGGAGAGAGGAGAGGAAAAGATAGCTATGAAACGGGCAGCATTACGAGGAGTGACGACCACTCACCTTTAGTTCTTGGTTCGGCTCTTCTTACGATGGAATATGTATTGTCCAGCCCGATGTCACACCTTCAAGATGCGAAGAGTTCTGTTCGTAGCGCGGTAGAATACAGCCGTGATACCATTTACTGAGATGTGCGTTGCAATCCGACATCGTGTATCGCGCAATAAAACTCTTTTCTCGTAACACCATGTCTACGAAGCTTTTGTCAATTAGTCTTTGCAGACAGTCGATCAGGTGTATACCGCGATGTAGTGCCCGTATAGTGACAGCTTCCAGTATTCACGACGACGAAGTCAGTCGAGGTATGAATAGATACAACAGTCACCACAGCTGTCTTGGTATCGAATAGTCTATTCTCAAGTAGCTGGCGCTGATGAGCCAGTCGAGAAACTATGTACAATAGGCGCCAGAACATGATGATTCGACTCGCGATTATTTAACAATACACATTGTAGATGCGGGTTGAGAAATGATTGGTGATCGAACCCCACGGCGGACGGCCCGAAAAAGGGGCTGTTGTTGATGGCCTCAGCCACCAAGGCGTTCCACTCATCTGAATCAGGGCTCGTGGAGTGCCCCTGCAAATTGTCTGGTAGTGGTAGGTATTCGTCTGCGACGGCTTGAATGTCTTCGGCTATCTTCCTCGACAAAGACCATGTTTCTCCGTGTAGCGTAAGGATCCGTATGAGAGTATTTATCCTCTCGCGAAAAATCGGGGAGTCTAGTCCCAAAAATACGCATGCGTCCAAGTATACGATAGCCACTCTCAGGAGGCCGGGAACCATCTAAAGAGCATTTTGTCAGAAATCACCCTATCAACCACGGATTCGGTGTGTATGGGAAGGTAAGAGGGGCGATGATAAGTATTCCTCTAATATGAGATCTTTATTCTGCAACCATTGGCAATAAGATGAGTGGGTGGGGATAATTAACGAACTGGTAGCTTACCATAGGCCGGAGGTTTTTGATGGGAATTGAATACCGAAATAGATCACAGACGCTGTTGGCTGCTTGGATATCAACAGGGTGTGGGTTCCAACCAAATTGTTTCACAGCTTGTCCCTTGCGATCGGGTCCACGACCTGGGCCTAATGGAAAGTATTCACGTATATTAAGGCCTTTTCTGAGTGCGGATTGTCTAAGCCGAATTCGACTTCTGTGGCCGGAAAATTAGAATTTTCAACTCGATGCTGATTGATGTATTGCTTTCGCCTTACATGTGAGCCCAGGCCACTGTGGTAAAAAGTACTTGGTCTGGTCTTCCTTCTGGATCAACTTCAGAAAGTAAACATCCAATTAGCGACTATTAATTTGCAGGGAAAAAAGACCATATAATTGTATCAACCCGTGCCGTGACACTGCAATAGGTGGACAGGCGGTATGAAGAGGCGAACGACTCACTGACTTCCATTTTCCATCGCGGGATACGGCGCAAAAAGTCGCAGATTTTCAGGTCTGCCTCATTGATCTTTTCCATATTTTCGTCATCCCCACCACTTATTTCGTCGCACAAAAGCGACAGATCAGCCTGTATGCGGCAAAGTTCAATCTGTAAAGCTAAGGATGGAAACTCGGAACGCCCAAGGTCGACTTCTCTGTCGTGCTGTAACACAGATATAGGCGGGGGAATATCCTAAGATGACACGAATTACGTTAGTAACCAATTTTCTTGAACGGTAGACCAGTCCCTTGTTTAAGAGTGATTCCCCAAGTCTATATCCAACAACAGATAGTACACCCACCCCTGATTGATATTGCCATTCTTCCGAGTAGGGCATGTCCACGTCCGACTCGACTTCATAAGTCTCGACTGCCGGCTCCGTTTCGTGGGCGCGCCGTATCATACCCTGAAACTTTATGTACCACCAAGTTCGTCGATAGGTCTCTGCCCATATTGGGTCCGAAGTACGGTCCGCGAACGCTTTACGATGCATACCAAGCTCTATCGCCATCTTCCAACTCCGGTTCCCGAAGCTTATATGGTGTTCAAGTTTGCTTTCGCCGAATGCAATTGTGGATAATAAATGCAGGCCTTGTACTGACTGTACTGTGAAGGGCAAAGGTCCACAAGCTGCGGCATACGTTGCCTCTCGAAGGTCATTTAACCTGGCATCTCCGGTATGCAGCGCACCGCAGAAGTCGATAACAGAGAGTAAGAAGTGATAAGCATTGGGATCCGATTCGACGTACCCGAAGAAGTAGTTCTTTGGCGGCAGAATAGGATGACCAGGGTAGAAATAGTCGAAGAAGGCGGATGCTAATGATTCGTGCCTCTTCGTGTCGGCTGGCTTCGAGGTTGTCCAACCATTTGATAATGCATTCGGCATGTCGAAGGGTAAGATCTTAGACGGACATTTAATTGCTGTACTGTTATACTGTGGCGAGGAAACCGGTATCTGATCTGAAATCAAACTTCGTTTCTTTGGATCCCGAATGCCCCGCCTTGACTTGGTATAATAGCATGGTTTTTCTTCCACAAGACACCGACCGCAGGCCGGTTGCCTTGCATCACATTTTACGCTGTTTTGGATCTAGTTAGTAGCCGTTCCAAGTCGGTACAGATGAACAACGCGGCAGCGTAGACTGCTTTGTAGCCACAATACCGTAGATAGACTACACCTATGTAGATGCCATAGGTGCAAGGATTCGTAGTGGAAGGACTATACGTACTGTTTACTGCGACATTGAACGCATGCTAGTGAGGCGCGGATGCTCGCCTTCGATCGGCTGCCAGCTGGTTTCGTACTAGAGGCGTCAGGTGAGCACTCGTTTGGGCTCTGGCGGTCAGCATCGCTTGCATCTTTCCAGTTGTCGGAGGCCATCTTCACAATTTGAATTCTGGTTCAATCCCAAGTGGTGGCGCAATGCTATAGCGCAGCAGTTGAAACGAGGATTACGCGGGCGAAGATGCTGAAATCATCAGGGATTAGATAGCATTTCTCTTCGTATCGTGGTGTAGTAGATAGTCGAGGTTCGTCGGTTGTAGAGCTGAAGCGATGATATAGGAACGAGCTGATGAGGGCCCCTTCACCCTCATGCTAGTATGATCGTCTCCATCCACTGTATATGAAGCACTTATGCTCGTGTAAAAGCTTTCGATGTCGGAGCGAAGCTTTCAAAGGTGATCACATTTGCAGGGACCTGTGATGCCAAGCACTTCGCCAAGAGTTCTGGAATGTCATGCGATAAAACTGTCTAGACAATACGAAATGATGCTGCCGTAACGTAGGCAGGTAGTCGAGAGAAGACAAGTCAGACGACGGGGTTCTGAAAGGGGATCCAGAGAGGCATTGATGAATGGAGGGATTTGTAGGGTTAGACACTGCGAAGAAGAGACCAGGGCTTCTGCCTGGTTGCAGGTAAGGATGGCCGAACTAGGCCCATGGTGTCGAGTTGCTGACATCTCATAATTGACTATCCCCTCCTCACACTCAATCTTACGGCAGACTAGAAACGGGGAGTGAAGGTCAAAGACCAGCAGCCAGCTGACTAAATCTGATATGGCGCTTAACAGCCTACCGCCCTACGGACCTACCTACCTTGGTAAAAGTAACCATAAGCCAATGCTTTAGGTTTGTGAGGGAAACTTCATATTCACGACGGAGAAGTGCCGACAGCTGGTCGGCTATTTCTTCGTTGCAGAGTCTAACAGGGCTGTAGTGTCTATAACTACTCCAACTGGCTTGTTTGACTTGTACTGATAATCTGAGCAAAGACTTGCCTACACTACCTGGCAAGAGCCAGCGATCTTTCGCCTCTCAGGACTCGGTAGATATTTCGTTGACAGTGTCTCTCTGGTATCTCGACAGAGGAATTGAGCCTGGTTACATTCTCAGAATTGGTTGACGATTAGGTCAGCGTGCCACGGTTGGCTACAAAGCGGGACGCGGGTACACTACTCGCACGGCCGATCCCGATGCATCGCATCTGCTTGAAGCTTAAAGCAGTATCTATGCCCTCTCTTTTGGAGCGCAGCGCTCATGCAGAGAGAGGGAGACAGAGAGGGGGAGGGGGGACACGGCCCCTTTCGCCTATTTGTCGGTGTAGGTAGATAGAAGGACGAAACGAGCAGAAGACGGCGGAGGACAGCAGAGAGGAAAAGTTCCTCGTGGCAGGAGTGATTATACCGACCTGGATTCCAATAATTACGAGGTTCAGTGGTTGGCGAGTTTGCCGCAAAAGATGATGACATACATGATGGGTTGCATTACACTGCAGGTCTAAGTAGCCCTCGCAGACCCTCGGTAGCGTGCTGGGAACGCTATCACTGCGCTATCTTTAGTCCGGTCCTGTAGGTACCTTCCGAGGTTGTACTTGCCTGTCTCCACGCGCGGCGACCTGTGGCTTTCGACGATTTGGCTGTGGCTGACGCAGTAAGACAGCACCTACTGCAGTTACCTAGAGAATCTGTAGAGAAGTAGGAGTACGTAGTGGGTACCTAGGTAATAATGAGTCGATGAGGCGGAGTGGGTCTTCTACCTAGCCAGACCCCGGCCCCGATTTAGGACATTTGTGCATCTGTCATCTGTGCACATGTTAGTACTAGGTATGTACCTACACGGTGTACTACATATAGGTATGTACCTAGGGTACGGTATGTATGTACCTCGGCCATCCAGCTACCTAGCGAGCATACAGGGCGGCTCACCCCTCCCCACACAGCGCGGCTTACCCCTATGGTCAGTGCGGAAATCTTGGTAAGTACTGCCGCTAGAAAAGTACATTCTAGGGTTAAGATGTAGTTAAAATGCAGTTTGAAAGCGGTTAAATAGTTTACGTATGTTATTTAAACATATAATGCTATAGTTATTTTTAAACCGGTAAAATTTCTTACCGTACTAGGTAGAGGTCTGCTATACAGTATTAGTTATCCTAGTTTACTTTAATATTTAAGGGAACAATATTAAAGGGTTTCATTATTAATATATTATATTATACTTATAGATACTTAAGATATAGTTAAAATGTAGTTAAAATGGAGTTAATATATAGTATAGCTGTAGTTAGACAAGTACTTTTAAAATTAATGTACTTAGATTGATCTAACCTTTTTAGTTTTTTATATGGCGCATTGACCATAGGGGTAAGCCGCGCTGTGTGGGGAGGGGTGAGCCGCCCTACATCCTGGCTACCTAGCTACCTAAGGTACGGGCCCAGTCGGCATTGCCGTTTAACCTGAGTATCGTGGTCGCTGGTTGCGCGCAACGAAAGCCTCGGGAATGATCCCCCGATTACCTAACTCATCATCGCGCACCTCAGCTGCTGCTCAGTCAAGTGCTTGAATCTACATGTATGGGCGCCTTACATACAACGTTACCGTCAACGTCTTGCTCTACCTGTGAGTAGCGGTCGATTACTTCCATCACCTCCTGACCTCGTGATCTCCTCACCTCATCACCCTCCATTCCTTGTGGCTTCCTTGTATTGCCTCTGTTGCATTAGATATTATCTGACGGGGCTAGTGCTAACAAGACAAGGCCCTGTCTCTGAGCAGCTATCCCGACCAGTGGTAGTCAGCTTGAGCTCACTGTCGCTCGTTTCAGACTGCCTACCCAGGTCAACAATGGCAGTGTAGCGCGTCGTCTCGACAACACCACAGAACGCGTCCTGCGTCGTCGACCCATATGAGCTCCTCCACCAGTTTTGCTCAGGCCCAGCAGCGCCTAGCTCTGCGCCGACAGGCCCGTGAACGAGAAGCTCAAGCTCACCTCATCGCCCATCGCGACGCCTCCCGCGCCTGGTCACAGGTTACTCGCCTGCCCTTCCCCCTGGATCGCTTGGGATCTACCTCATTGTCTGCATGGGAGCTTGTCTCGTCGCGTGAAGGTACCAAGCCTGCCTTCCGCGTTGGCCAGGTTGACGCCGAGCTACTAGATGAAGACCTGGTCCAGCAACTACGCGATCAGGTTGGCGAGGCCCTCAAGTACTTGGGAACCAATCTCAAGGATGATTGGGCTGCCGAGATTCTGCTAGCTCTTCGGGCTATATTGTTCAAGCTCACCGTTTGGGATCATGATGCTACCTATGGTGCTGCCCTGCAAAACCTTAAATACACCGATGCGCGCCGTGATGGCCCTGTTTTGATACCCCCAAGTAGGTGGCAAAAGAGTTTGTATGGCTTGGTGACGGTGGCCGGGAAATATGGCTGGGCGAAGTGGGAGAATTGGCTTCTAGATCAAGACAATGGCTATGATGAGCCATCACCTTGGATCAAACGGCTGTCTAGCATTACAACACGAATCACAACCGTGCATTCCATGGCTGCCTTCGTCTCCTTTCTAGTGTTCCTACTTCATGGGAGATACCGGACACTTCTCGACCGCGTTCTAAGGATGCGCTTGGCCCCTCCAACTAGTCAAGTCAGCCGCGAAGTGTCTTTTGAATATTTAAATCGACAGCTAGTGTGGCATGCGTTCACGGAATTCCTTCTGTTTGTATTACCTCTAGTTGGTATTAACCGGTGGCGGCGATGGCTAAGTCGTACGTGGAGAAAAACAAAGGAACTCATCCACACCGGACACAATGATGATGATGATGCAAGAGACAAGAATGGAGAGTTTGCTTTCTTGCCTGAGCGTACCTGCGCCATATGCTACCAAGATCAGAATAGTGCAGTTTCGGAAACAGAAGTCCTAGCAGCGGCTACATCGAGCGGCGTGGTAGGATCAGCACAGACCGATATCACGAATCCATACGAAACAATTCCTTGCGGATGTATCTACTGCTTTGTCTGCATCGCCACACACCTGGAACGCGAAGAAGGTGAAGGCTGGACTTGTCTACGCTGTGGCGAGCTGGTGAAGGAGTGCAGGCCCTGGAGTGGTGATGTTCTTTTGGAAGAGCAACCTAAAACAGCTTCCCCCAACTCCAAGCATGTCGGGTTTGTAGACGATGGAAACGGTAGCACTCACTCGGCTAAAGACAGCGAAGTGGAAGCCCAGGATGCAGAGCCTAGTGTCAACACAGATGAGACCATTGAGGATACGGATTCTGAAATTTATGAAGAGGAAGAGGCTGGAGTGGAAGACAACTTCGATGAATAATCACAAGTTTATTTTCAGCCAAACTTTGAAAATCGGCCAGGCATCCCCCGCGACTTGATCCTGCGGATGCAGGGTTTCTCCTCGAGAACCACACTCCAGGACTAACCAAGGCAATCTGAAGCGAGCGGCTATCCCTGGGTTGATCCAGTCTTATTATTGCCTCAGAAATAGCAATTCGTCGATAGACAAACGCACCTTGCGACCTTGCGACCTTCCACAACCAGCACCACTCGACTAATCATCCAGGGCTTCCTACCTCGCCATGTTTTATGGGCAATTATAGTTGCCTGTCATAGGATGGTCACTATCATTATCTTGATGGCGCCATCCATTTGTGTGTAATCGGAAGCGAAACCCCCTCGAGTAATTGGAGATGAGATACTCAACCCCACGAGCTATTGGCCCAGTCAGGGCCTTCATTCACAAACACCAGAGAAGGCATTGACAGAACAAGGCACGCAGTGCATAATTTATGCCGGTTCGAATCACCTCAGCCTCGATATCTAACACTTTTACAAATCAGTGAGCTTATCCGGGGCCGGAACTTCCAGTGAGAAGGCACTTACATGCCACGACGTAGGACTTTGCCGTCGTACATGCTTCGTACGACAGAATAGATATATCGTTATCTGAAACGACTAGTATTTATGTTCACTATATCCTATTACCTGCTTGTACATTACCCAAAAGACACATAGCAAGAAGAAATATGTATAATATACCCCGACTTGCATTACCCCTATTTGCACCGAGTCCTACCATGTGTATGTATTATTCCTAAAACCCAAGTAGCCGAGCGTCAATGGCATGCATACCCGCGCAGAAGATGGTGTGTGAGATAAGCCATGACAAACATCTATGAAGAATCCTCAATTGACAAGAATTCTCATGAGCCCAAGCCCAAAACACCTCCTTGATACGCATATATACCTATTGAGACTGCTCGGGTCGTAAACGAGAGGACCGGATATCTAATATTCTTCACTCACATTATATCCGTCTACAAGGAATTCCCAAGGAAAAAAAAAAAATTAAAAATAAAAATCCCGCCTGACGAAATAGGATGTTGGTATTGCGTACATGCATCATCTACGTTCTAGAAGATCTGCACAATAGCAGTGCGCTTCTCATATCATTCTTTCCCCGTCTTATCCCCGCCACCGCCTCTGAAAACCGCATCTGCTCTAAAGAACGCAGCCCCTAATACGTCATCTACATCTTAGGTCGGCAGTTAGGTAAGTTCAAAGTGAAAGGGGTTAAGACAAGTAACAAGCTCAATCACAATCACACGATAATACGAGCTCTCAAGCCTAGGTGGGCAAGAAATTAATCGGATTATTTGATTCGGGCTACAGAGAAGGGTAAAAATATTTTATTCGGGATTGATAATATGATGAACTCTTCCCTGTGGTTTCCTACCTATCAAATACGCGGATGGGGGTATGTAGCTCTCATTTCAGCAGACCATGCTAAACACCTAACTCCTCCGCATGCGAAAATGAACCTGCCAGGCGAGACGCCGCCGGACTGTCTATACATGTTATATTTAGCACCTATGTGCCATATGCCACATGCATCCATCGTTTCAAACTCACTAGCTTTATCCATGTTTCTAATTCTCGCTCAAGCCAAGCGCTCTATACCGGCTCTGCGTACTTCATCTAGTTTCTGCCGTCCATCATAGCGCCTTGTCCGAGTAGCCTTAATATCCAAGATCTTTAAGCAGTGGCATTAATGATTTACTGCTTTGCCTAATACTTGAAGTTTTGGGTCTTCGGCCTCGCCTGTCCTTGCTTCTTAAACACTACGATCCAAGCGAGGCAGGCGACCTGTGTTCCAAGTCCTGGAAGCTGGTAAGAACGTCCTTGTCCACATTGGCCAGCCATTCTTGAAATGTCTGCTCGCCAACAACTTGTGCAAGGCCTTGCAGCCTCTCCTTGACGAATACATAGGAGACTACAGTTCGAACCGGGTCTGTATAATATAGTTCGCGCTTCGCATAGTCCTTTTGGGTGTCCCACTCAGTAGAAGGTATCTTTTCAGTGCTATATAGTGCGTCGTGACCGGGGTTATCATCGTCCCAAATCTGACAGATAACACTGGCCCACATAGAGAGATAGTCTTGAAGCTTCCCCAGAACGAGACCACCCATAGGTTGAGGAAGCTCGAGCAGACGTGTGAGACCAAGAAGGTTTAGTTTGAGGCGGTCGGGTTCTGCCATATAATCGAAGCACGAGAACCACTCGATGCTGAGCCAGTCCCAAACACTCTCGATTGGACCTAATGTACTAAGCATCGAAACGAACGTAGATGGGTCTACAACGGCGATTCGCGAGAGGATGGTCAGGTAGCTTGTCAGGGTATAAGGGTCCAGGCGGCTCTGTTTCTTCTTAGGTCCAGAAGTTTGATGAGCCTCATATGCGTCCCGGATTCCTTCGAGCAAGTGTTTCAAGAATCCAATATCCACCATATCTCTCATCAATAGGTGAAATCCTTGATCCCCACCAAGTTGATGAGAAAGTCGCAATGTCATTTCAATGCACTCGGTTGTCAAGGACACCTGGTTGTGACTCTTCATTTCTAGGGACGCTAGAAGTGACTTGAGAAGTGGTTGGCGATAGTGGTCCTCTAGAAGAGACTGGGGGGCTAAGGCTATGTAGCAACCAACAATGTTGATACAGACTTCAGCATGGTTATTTTGGCTTGCTAGCTGTTCGATTACCACGCTAGCAAGACTAAGAATACCCGGAGACAAAGGCGGTGGGCTATTCTGTAAAAGAACGTTCCAAAATTCCAACGCATCG
This sequence comes from Xylaria bambusicola, assembly GCF_022495145.1. Classification (NCBI taxonomy): domain Eukaryota; kingdom Fungi; phylum Ascomycota; class Sordariomycetes; order Xylariales; family Xylariaceae; genus Xylaria; species Xylaria bambusicola. The sequence continues at coordinate 55,843 of NW_025953622.1, read as the reverse complement.
TCAAGAAGGTGAAGAGCACTGTCGCTCCCCTCTTGAGTAGTCTCCGCGATTAGCGGCAACACTAGATGCTGGTATCGTTGGAAGTCACTTCTCATGGAGGAGACGAGGGTTTGCAATATCGCCAAAACTGCTTGCTTCAACATGAAACCAAGGTTACCTGCTGAGCTCCAGATATCGGGTAGTACATTCATGATAAGGTCGCTGAATGGGACGATGGCCGTGTCCATCCGTGAGATAAGACTCCGCAGGGTAACAACAACAGCCAGCTTCGTCTCCTCAGACTCCATTGCCTGCACCAAGTTAATGAGCTCTTTAACAATATCCGGTGCATGGATAGAGAAGTGTTCCTGGTCAAATTCAAACTCATCTACAACCTGTTTGAGCTGTCTTGCAGCCGTGATCCGAACAACAATGTCGTTATGAGGATCTTGAGAGTTAAGGAAATGCTTGAAAATCTCGTAAACTAGTGGTCGTGTTTCTTTCGATATCTTGATTGGTACCCACTGGCTCAAAAGAATGGCGATACGCCGCCGTAGAATCTGGCACATAGGAACCGCCTGGGCTGCATCAGTAGCGATTACCGATTTCAATAAATCATCAAAATCTAAATGGTTTTCCACCAAGGCAGCTGTCAGACCCATGGTTGTATAGACGGCCTCTTTAGTGGTAATACTAGCTTGTGGATCTCGGACTGTGTTGAAGTAGACTAGTAAGGGTTCGAGTAAGAGGTATTTATAGTGTATGAAAAGGTCGAGTAAGAGCCTCTCAGCGCAAGGTCGTACTTCGAACTCATAAGCATTGCCTTGGTTTTCTTCTCGCAATTCCCATTCCTGTGGATCGTCTTCCCAAGCCTCCATGTCCGCTTTTCTGAACACTAAGAGGTGAGTGATGATTGTATGCGCCGCTTGTTGAACAAAATCGTCTGAGAAGAGTTGGGATTTCATAGCTTTTATATCTTCCTGCTGCTCTTGATTATCCTCTTTTGAGCGATACTTAATAGATTGAACAGGTCTGTGCGTCAGTTTGATGCAGGTCCTCATGAGAAGCAGGCCTTTCAAAGCAAGCCTTTCCATCAAAGGCCCCGCAGCCCCCGGCTGGGTGTCGTTTGAGGAGCCGCTGTGGCGAATTCCCTCTGATTGACCAAAAACCAACGAAAATTCAGCGACGAGATTCCAGTACGCACGAACGAGCTCGGAAGATCCGGGCAAAGCAGCGAAACTCGCTGGATGGGAAGATGCCATTTCAATGTGTAGCTTCGTGAACTGTAGAACATGCTTCGCGATAGCCGGGTATCTCTCATTCATGAGGCCGAGCAGTTGTCTAAATTGTGACTGGGAAAAAGTCCAAATTTGCCGGACGGCTTCATCTTTATGGGGAGCTTGATACCCTCCGATCAGAAGACGGCGCAGAATCTTAAAAGCCATTAAGCTATTCTCCATGGCAGCCACAGCGTGTGTCTCATTTCCTTGACCATTGGTACCAAAATCCAGCCATAACCTTGTCTTAGCATCATAGATCTCTGCTAAAACCTGAACTAACTCAGGGGTAACGGCCTGTAAGGCTTTCTGGGATGGCATCAAGCGTGCAGATCCTAACTCCTTCACAATGTGAAGTAAGATTAAAAGAACACCTGCAAGGGACTGGTCGGTATTACTTGATCCCTTAAGCTCACTGATTGTGTATTGTAGAGCATTCGGCCATTCGTTAGGAAAATCGACCCTAACAATCTTGGCCACAACTAAGGCATTATGTAAGGCAAGTTGCGGATCGTGTTCCCCTAGGGTACCGCGGAACAGATTAGACCGAATATTGGCTTTTTCGGCAGGTGGTATAGCATTCTTGTTGGCAACAGAATGGGAGCGCCAGTATTTATCAATACCATTCTTCAGCTGGATAATAGCCAGGAAGCGCATCTCTCGCGGCAAGGTCTTGTCAAGAAACACTTTCTACATCAAGAACAAGCTGGTTAGCTAGGTCCCAAAATGACTGCGATACTTAGAACATGTATGGGAAGATCTCGGCGGCTTGGGAAGATGCACGGTACCTGCAAAGTAGAGTAGAAGTCAGCATGATGCTGCCAGGATGCCAGCTGTTCACCGGCGGCTTGTCGTTGGTGGTGATCCCGAGACGAACTGGCCGACATGAGAGCACGGCACAACTCGACATAGCTGAGGGGGGTTGCCGCCCCAGGTACTTCGATAGCGAAGTTCATGCTGCGATACAACGATCCTATACCGATGGCGTTTCGAAGAGGGAGGACGGAGGGAGAAGAGGAAGAGGGAGAGATGGTGATGGTTGGTGCATGGTCGCATTTGTCCTCTGTGATACTTTTGAGCAAGACGTCGATGGCGGGGTCGTTCACTTAGTTTGGGTACCTAAGGTAGGTAGGTACCTTGCAGCTACCGCCTAGAACAGCTAACCTAGGAAAGCTAGGTACCTCCTCGCGTTTCGCGTTATAGGAGCTATACAACAGGAGCTAGCGCAGGCACCTTAATATCAAATGCTATATTAAAATACCGATGTACTTATTAGCACGTACTTCAACATTCTGAACTGATATCTAACAACCATCACCATACATTCTAGACTTGACAATAGCATGGCTGTTAACTAACAGGAACCCTAAACCAGTGAATGGCCCCGATCTAACTGTATATACAAGTTATGGGCTTGCGGGTTTTTTTTCGGTGAAGTAGCATCCTGTATAAGGACTTCACAAATATCTACGTAAGAAACTACGAAAGAATTTCACCAGATCCGACGCACATATAGTATTGTCTACGAACTAGGCGACGATGCCAGGCACAATACGTCTTTGCTCAGCTTGGCTGGCAAGGCTACAGGCAGAAAAGGGAATGCTTAAGTATAGGCAAACATGTATCTATTAGCTATTATAGATGGCCGAAGCCGACTGGACATACCATAAGTGGCATGGCACAGCCAGACACACAGCAATGAGACTTTCCTGACCTAAGGCTTATACCCCAGCAGGGAGAACTTCCCCATTATGGATCAGCTCTGCTATTTTGAGGGCGTTTTAATCGACAAATCGAGTGTTGATTTCCGACAAAGAATGATGACTTTCAGGGTATACTGGGTATCAGTAGAGTTAGGAAATGTTATGTCGAAAAAGACGTATCTCAGGTCTCCGCCAAGCGAAGCATGCAAAATCAAAGCGTATAAAACAAATCATGATCCACCTCTTAACATCGGAGCTCTAATCCATGCTTTGCTTGTGGCATTCGTTCGAAAGATGGATTGCCGAACCAAGGTAAGAAGATGGGGGTATCAGCTCAGAACCAATCTTGGCAGGGTATCTTGAAATGCAGATTCCGTTCCCGACCGACCCAACAAGATGGTGTATCTCTGTAATGAAAATCATTAGGTGCCACGACAACAAGGTCCATGGTCACATTTATCCACGCCCCTGGCGCGAGTCGCACTCTATGCGGCGGCGGTCACAGGGGCAGGAGCTGCTGCGGCAGGCTTCTCAACAGGTGTCTCCTCGAGGACCGACACAGGAGCAGGCTCCTCAACTTTAGTTTCCTCAGTCTTTGCATCAGCCGCAACCTCTGCAGCGGGTTCGGAAGCACCCTCGGCATTGTCAGCTGGTTTGTCTTCAGCAGGCGTCTCCTCGGCAACCTTCTCCGCTGACTTCTCGGCGGGCTTGCTCTTCTTGACCGTCTGGCGCAGCTTGGAGAAGAAAGGTGTAGACTTCTTCTCACCCTCTTCATCGGAAGAGGCCTTCTCCTTCTTGCCAAAGGCGAAGGGCAATGAAGACTTCCTCTTGTCACTCTTCACTTCCTTCTTTGTCTCTCCGTTAGTAGCCGGTGCGGCTTCAGCAGCCTCAGTCGAAGCCTCAGCAGGCGAAGCCACCTCAGCAGTCAAAGGCTCAGTTGTCTCAACGGCAGGGATGACAGGCGCGGTCTCAGCAACTGGGGCCTCAGTAGCAACAGGAGCGTCCTCCTTCGCAGGAGTGCTAGGTACAGACTCGGACTCAACCTTCTTCTTGCCAAACGAAAGGCCACTGAAAAGGCTGGCACGCTTCGTAGGAGCAGGCTTAGCAGCTTCTTTGGTGTCCTTGACCTCCTCGGCGGGGGCGGGAGTAGCGTCAGTTGCAGCAACCTCAGCGGGCTGAGCAGTGGCCTCGGCCTCAGTAGCTTCGATAATTTGCTCAATAGGAGTAGTCTCAGTTGCAGCAGCAGTTCCCTCAGCCTCGGCAGGCTTATCCTCGGCAGGAGTCTCCTTCTTAGCCTCGTCCTTCTTGCCTAGGAAGTTACCAAAGATGGATGCTCGCTTGCGACTGGCAGAGCGACGCTTAGGCTCCTCTTTCTTCTCTTCCTTCTTTTCTTCTTTCGCTTCCTCCTTCTCCTCTTCCTTAGCCTCCTTGGCCTCCTCAGCGGCCTCGGCTGGCGTGTCCTCTTTGGGAGCTTCAGCAACGGCGGCAGCCGGCTTCTCTTCCTTCTTGGCGGCTGGTGCTGGTTTCAGAGACTCCAAAGTCTGCTTGTAGGTTTCGGATTCTGTCACAGTAGTCGCCAATTCTTTGGCCTCGGCAATCTTGAGCTTGATCTGCTCAACCCAGTTATCGCGGTCAGCAGTGGTGGGCGCCTTGAATGTGTGCTTGTGACCCTTGGCAGTGAAATGGAACTTGTGAGAGCCTTCGGTAGCGGGTTCAGATGCTTCGGACTAATCATGTTTGTTAGCTTATGCGGTGTTTGATTTTCAGCTATTCAACATACCAACTGAATAACACCAGTAGGAGTAGTCTTGTCAGAGTCCTTGCCAAAGAACAATAGACCCTTTCCGGTTTCAGCAGCCCACGAAACTACATGGTGTCCAACATCACTGGCCTTCTCGTGCTTAAGGTAGGTGGCGAGCTTCTCTTTTTCTACGGAATCAGATCCGAACCAGAAGTGATTCTTAGCGTATAGCAAATTCCTATACTTGGTCAGTCGTCTGCTCCAGAATAGAACTCATATATATCATACTTGGGGAAGTTAGCTGGAGCACCCTTGTGCTCGAGCGTGCCGGCTTCGATAGGCTTGACCTCCTCCTTGGCCTCCTCAGCAGCGGCGGGTGTCTCCTCCGCAGGTGCAGCAGTCTCAACAGCCGGGGTGTCCTCGGCGGGCTTGTCTTCAGCAGGCTTCGACTCGGCCACAGGCTCCACGACGGGTTCCGCGACGGCAGGTGTTGTCTCAGGGACGGCAACGGGCTTCTGTTCCTCGGCCATTGTAGTGTATTGGGTATCGAAAACAGAAAAGTATGGGTATCACAAATGGGTATCAAAAAAGAGGAAAAATGAAAGCAATTAGCAGTACTCTACCAAAGCTCAAAGTATCTCCGACTCTGTCTGACGAATCTAGCGTCGTTTGGTAGGTGGCTGTTGATTAATAGGGCTGACTAGGTACTGTGACAAGGCGATGAGGGTGAAGCTCGCAGTGTCTGTGTGGACGGAAGTGGGAAAAGAAGGAAGAGGAGAAAGAGGGTGGCAGCTTCTGCCAGGTCGTATTTATCATCTGTCTCGTGATTAGGAGAGGGAGGGAGGGAGGACAAGGGAGGCCGACACCCGGAAAACCACACCAACACCATCGGCCCCTACTCCAGAGTACCTACGTAGTACGTATCCCTACAGTAGTCGGTACCTGCTACGGTAGGTGCATGTTTCCCTGCCTGCTACGCTGCCGGGTGACCTGTGGCACTACCTAGGTACCTACTACTATTACTTCACTACTACATACCTCACTAGGTACATACTACCTATTTCACTACTACAGTACATTCTGTACTATACGGTAGGTAGGTAGGTACAATACCCATGCGGTGGGCAACAAGGTCACGGCAGCAGGTCCTCGCACAGAGCACCGAAGATACAGGCAAATAAAGCATGCCTAGGTTCTGTAAGTCATCGACGTGTGTCGAACTCATCCACCATCCAAACAAGCCCTTTGCACACACTTAAGGGTTCGAGGTACAAGCACATACATTGGATGCATGCCACAGCCCGCCCGCGCGCTGCTGTGACTCGATGTACCCTCGTGTACCTGGCACCTACATTAGCACATACTACAGGGGGAGCTCATACGAGAGCGTGCACCGAGAAGCTTGGTGCGACAGGGATAGCAGCAGCAATTTGCACTAGTTAATGTGGGGGCACTGGCGGGCGCATTCGCTAGGCGGGTCTCACAACGCCCTGACCCCTGTCATCTGCCCTGCCACTAAAAAATCAAACCAGTCTATCCCCACTAGAGCAATATCCGCCGCCTATCGCAGCCCGTGGGCCCCTTCCCGATGCGGAAATATCGCTTAAGCTGCTAAGGAACGGTCAGAGAACGGTCTGAACGGTGTCCAAGGGGCGGAAGCGTGAGAGGGGGAAGATGGAAACCCTCATTTCATGCATATTGCCCTTCCCTCCCCCCCTTTACGACTTTACGACTTTCAGGTCCTGTTACGGTTAGACGCTTGTCAATAGGCCCATGCAGTCTAGCCCTGTCCTAAAAGTCTGACTACCGAAATATCCACAGGTCCCTTGCTCCAATCCGGTTATCTACCACTTCCAAGCTTGTGCTATCACAGACAGAACCAACCCAGTACCAACCCAGCTTCTGAAAACTTCTTCTGCATCGACGCATTTTTGTTTGTTCTTTCGGTTGACTGGTTACAGGATATTTATTAGCCCCGCTGGTGTTTTTTTTTTTCTCCTCTATCCGTAGAGAGGGGCTTGATTCCGATAGGTAGCGCAGAGTAGCGATCTCTAAAGTCCCCAAAACCGAACCCTTGGAAGCTTGAGATCTTCGTCGCCCCCTGAAGGACTCTTTTGTTTTAGCCAGCACAAAGCAAACGGCCTCAAGTCATTTCAGATACCTACGTACCTGTACAGCCGGTCAGTACCGACAAAGGCGAGCACTCGGGTTGATGCCCTGTCATTGTCTTCTCAGGCGTCTTTTGACGCAAGATGTCATGTGTAATTACCACATGATGACACTATCTTAGATAGCGTACACTAGTACGTACAATTCCATCTAAACCATATAGCATCTAAAGTAGTGGCATATGCGGCACTAGTACTAGAAACATAGCGTATCTCAAGACGTTGTCTTGCAATTTTCTTAGCCGCCGTTCCAGATTGCTAACCTCAAATGGTCATTAATCCAGATGAGTTGGCTGCTACTTACATTGCATACTTACAGACTACACGCGGACAGATCTTTGATATCTTGGCTAGCCATACCTATATTGACTGCTTCATTGGTCTTCAGCACGCCCGTCAACAAATTGGTAGGCGCTGGCCCTCCTTACCTTTAGTGGATTGCACACAGTATGTAAGTATGACACACCTTCCCCCTTCTTCGTCAATAGATGGAATATGCTGCGATCAAGATCGAGGGGCTCGTTAATAGTATCCAGTTTATTATCCCTATCAATACCTCCAGCATTCCCCTTAAAACCTCCTAATAAGTCTCCAAATACACGGCTATGGATATTGTGTATCTACTATGTAGATCGACAGGTTAAAAGATCAACTTTTAATGATGGAGTAAAGTGGACTGCCAACGGTTAGGTTACCAAGCAACGATCACCGGCATACTGGTATCAGATGTTTCGCCTCTTGCCGAACGAAAGCACTCCAACTCCCAAAGAAAAGGAGAGCAGAGCACAATGCTGAGTACAGCTGCACATGTACTTAAGTAGAACATTACGCTTTAAGTACTGTATTGTTGTCGAAGAGCCACTGTGATAGTTCCCAGTTTCATACTGCGATATGAAGTACTCAGTACGCGTACATAGTATGTGCAGTTTAGGGGGCATCATGGGTTTTCACAACGATAGTGCACTTAAACGTGTTTTAGCCATCTGTGCCACTGTCGTCGATCGATCGAGTACCATTACTGCCCATGTATATGGTACTTGTAGGTAGGTAGTTTCGTCTTCTTCTACGGCATATCCACCCTCTTCAATGCACGATGTTCCTCATTCATGCTCACACTGCTTCTTCTTATGCTCTCGCCTCATCAAGGGTTTAACACCCGTCTACAATTTCACACGCAGCAGCATTGTAAATATTCTTCACAGGCACATTAATGTGCAGTAGCATAGGCATGAACGACATCATGTAGCCAAGAGATTCTTATATATGAATATGCCACGATGCTGTAGTTAATACAATAAGAGTATCTACTCAGAGATCCCTATAGTAGTACACATTGTGCTGTGAGCTTACCAGAAAAGGCAATCGAAGGGGAGACGGAGAGAAAATTTTGAAGGGAAATAATAATAACTAAGAGTACCGAGACCACCCCTCCTATTATCCTTCATACACACTATTGGTTGTCAGGTCGCAAATTACGGTAGAGTCGACCTGGCCTCTAAACCGCCGGCAGTCCTCCGCCAGAGTCTGCCTACTCTGGCCTACCAAAATCTGCCAAAGGTCAAATACACATACTATGTAAGTAAGTAAGTAAAAGACACCCCGAAGAACACATTGTTGACATGCATGGGCTAGTCCCGTCTAGCCTAATATGTCCAGAAATAAAATGAGGGTTGCATGCGAGGTGGGTCTCCGTCCCCAATCATCGCCCACCCGGCTGCTCAACCGTCGATCGCCAACGAAATTAGAGGAGGACCCCTCGAAATTACCTACCACGATACCAGTGGATGTGGATGATGGATAGATTGCTACACTACTGTTATGGTAGGTATCAAAATTTTTACCCTTCGGAATCACGAGTGTGATGAAGCTGCAGTAGTTGTGCGATGATCCAATGCTTTTACACACCAATGCGCTACAGATCTATCTCCATACCGAGTACTGTAAGTAGGTAGACGTTCGACTTACTCTACACACCGCCGCCTATCCCCCCCTCTCTCTCTGTACTCTTCAGAGTACAGACTAAGTAGTATATCTATCTCCTCTGGGACACCGTTCGCTACACCCACCTCTCTAATTCAATCATGTGGCACAGACTCGACACCACCTCCGGTGAGTGGACCTGCCGTTATCGAACTTACGTCGCCAGTTTTATGAGCTGGTTGTTTGGCGGCTAGGCACTATTTCAGCCCTGACAGGAGGGTGGTGTTTAATCGTGTGAATGGTGGCTCTCGGTTTACCTAATATCAAACGTTTCCTGCCGCCAAGTTTATGCCGTTGATCATCTACACACAGTAAGTAGGATGGCTTACGGGCCTTAATCAACTATCTACTGTAGCAGACCTATATTCTGCATTGTAGTGCAAGTTTAGCGAGCTACACGATAAAACAGGGTTATCCATGGCTTAACTTACATGCAGATACGCACATACAGAGGTAGATACATATGTAGGTCGTCAAGGTAGGTAATGTACTCTCCTACCCGTCGTACGAAGGCAGCTCGGCAGGTAGGTAACTTATTTGCCATCTAGAGGAAAATAAACTGTGTTACTTGGTCTTCTCAAGGTGGTCATATGAAGGCCCCCATCCTATCCCACGGCCCCCACCGCAGCTTCGACGGGTAAATTATCACTGCGAACTTGTATAGGTATAAGTACTTCCCTATTACAAGGATAGCCGTCGCCCGAGGCAGGGTGAAGGACATTTTGACAACACTGATGAATGAAGATTTTCTGACCGGTAAATCGACAGTTGGAAGTTTATTGTTAAGCCGACTCCAAGGTCGAGGGGGGGGAGAAAAAAATGTTATGCCTATCGTTCGATTCTTGTTTCAGCGGCTACACAAACGCATGACCAAGATTGATGCTGCCAGAATGGCTACCTAGGTTTGGCCATTCCTCCAATAGTCATATAATACAGACAGGCACTAAATCGTTGCCAGCAAGATCCCTGTTGCCATTCTTCGCCACCGCGCTACCTACACCTCACTGCCGACGCCCTACAAACATTCCCGGCAGGTAGATTTACCTGCTGTGCCTCGCGTACACCTACCAGAACCTACCTACCTACTCTTGCTGGTGTCATGGCGGCCACAGCTAGCCAGTGAATATACTACATATATATACTATGTACGCATCATATCAGACAGCATTCAGGTTAGTTGAGGCATCTGTTCGGTAGGCAGTTTGGCCTGCCTACAGGAGGCGTGCCTTGCTGTAAACCTGCCACAAACTCTAATATGCTTGCCTGATTGCTTTGGGCATGTTTATCCTTTGTGGCGAGATATCGAGACAAGACGGCTAAAAACAGCACTTTGTAGGACGGTCCTCGCTGCACATTACTTCGAGGTCACCTAGTATACAGGCGTACACTACTTTGCTAGGGGGAGTGCCTACCTACCTACCTGTAGGCCTCTCTGCATCGGCTATGAAAACTCAGATCGGATTCAAGACCGGCATCGGCGCTGAATGTTGAAGAATCAACCGACATTTTCCGCCTACCGAGACTATTTTGGTGACAGGAAAATGTCGTCGTGACTCATGATACACTTACGATAGATACACTTGCGATATAAATATACATTCACCTACCTACCTGATCAGTAATTCGTCGAGCAGTACGATGTGTTTATTTCATCTAGATATCTTCCATTATGTGTCACGGATGAGAGTATCAGTATGTGGTGGTTCGGTTACCTACTGCAGTACCTGGTAAACTGCGTGTCTCAAAACCCCGTGTCGCCTGTCTGTCTGTCATTCTGTCATACAGGGTTCTTTTGACAGGAGTGGTATTTATTGCGAACCTAGCTCTTTCCAATGCCAAACGTAGCTACTATGCAGTTAATCTTCAAGAGGTCGAGTTCACGCAGTTCAGAATGCATTCAATCATGATTCGCCGTCAGCAAACCTATGTGTAAATACCTACAATAACTGCATGCGTTACCCCATCCACCACGTTTTCGTTAATTTAGCTTGCCTGACTGCCTGCCTCCTGTGATGTACATAGTGCAGTGTGGTACGCATTGTAGATTGTAGGTAGCTATCGCAGAAGTGCGCAGAAACTACCCCTCATCCCCATCCCCCCAACAGCAATGTGTGTCACACGGCTTCTCTCTCGATACACACGCCGTCCAGTCGGCGCGAAGGATCCATCTTGCTCGTCTTGGAGGGCACCCAGAGGGAGCCTAAGAGGGGGCTAGCTTAGCTTCCAGGCCGTTAGCCAAGAATCGTCATTGTGTGATGCCCACCAAGCATGTCTCACCAGATCTGCGCAGCATGTCTTTTGGCATTTCACATGCGTCACATGCGCGGTGAAATGCTCCCCCCTCCAGAAAAAGGCCGTTATCAGTACCTACAGCAGTACTACGGTAATTCCAACTAGGCACCTCACCTACCTACCTACCTACCACAGACGCACAGAAGATATCTCCAATCTGACTGACTCACGGACGCCTTCCGGAGAGCGCAGGTACCTGACCCTACGAAGTAAGCAGATCGTCGCCAACCCCTCTCATCTCTTGCAAGCCCTCAAGCGTTTTGTTGTCGCCAAGGACTCCCTGGGTTGCTTCTCCGCGTCATGCCCGCATTCAGAACCTTCGGGATGCCAAAAGCCCCTCTGTAGCTAGCCACGTTGGACATTCAGAGGAACCATTCTGCATTCCTCATACATCGTTTTTCAGTATGAACCTCTACTTAGTGTTCACGAGGTTGCAGGCTGTTCGCATACCTGAGCATTTGAAACAATGGGTATAATATACCTAACCCCCTCTTGGAGGGATATCAATAAGAATCACGAACAGACCTCAATATCCCACAAATTCCACCCCTCATTATTCAGTTCATCGCTGTCTTACAGTAGCGAGGAGTAGCATCCTACCCGGTGAGTGGTTAGCCTATCGCCCTACTGACATGACTGGATCCTTGGGGCACGCGACCAGATCCCACCATTCACCCTCCCACACTTTGACGCCACTATCCCCATCCAGCCAATCTTGTTATCGAGCATCAGGTTTCGAAGACTGTTTTTCTACCACGAAGTATGATCCTTTCGCAGGTGGGCAAGGCCAAAATCCGAAGCCCCGCGTAGCCCGCGCCCTGCAGATCATTATGTCTGGGCATAGAAGAAGAGTCCTTGCCATTCGCTACCCCTCTCTCTGCATCCAATACTATGTATGTCGAGCTCAAGGCCCTATTTCTATCTGCTGCAACGGCTTTGAATGGGGCGTTCTCGCATAATCATGCGGGTCAATATGGGCAGAGTAGGTTTTACCATAGATAGGCACACTTGTGACGCTGTGGTACCGAACCCATTTATGCCTACTTAATCTATATGTAGATAAATCGAGCCCCCAGAATGGCGTCATGGGATCACGGGTACAGTAAATATTCCTCCAGGCCCTAGGAGCGTTGGGGAGAGAGAGACGGTAGGAATCATACCAGTACCATCATCATCACACTCTGCCATCTCATGAGATAGGCACCATTCGACGCAAAAGGCGGTAAGTCGCAGCTCGGTACGAAGAAGTATACTTGTTACGACTATTGACCGGGATCTGCGCGGTTATGCTGCATCTGGGGCTACAATACGCAGATACCGCTTCACCAACTTCTGCACCAAGTCTATCATTAGATCGGACGACTCTGCGGTTCCATGCGAAAACTGCTCGACAAATTTCGATGAAAAGCCGTCTAGCCATATAGCAGTACTGCCCACATACTTACAACTACCTAGGTATTTGTGATATGCGGATTAGTCATCCAGCTTTCTCAAGTTACATTGCACAACAATCGGATTGTTCCCTCAAACGCCGGATTCTGGCCGGACTCAAGCCGGGCATTTTCCCAAACACCAACCGGCTACTTACAGAGGCAGTGGCATAAACACTGCTGCATGAGACGGTAGTTTGCATCCGCTCCATTTCCGGCCTTCCACACCTGGACGAAATGCTGGACATGCTACGTCGATCAGATTATGTAATCAGCAGCTCCAGTTTTGACCTCTTAACTCACATACAGGTACAGGTAGGCACTACCACCGCACCTATTTCTCAGTTGCAAACTTGCTGAGTGTATTTTTTAACGAGATATCGAGCCTGATTGCATAGATAAATCGGTTGATCTTCACCCTCGGCGTCGACTATCGTGGCCTTGCCACCTAATGAAAGAAACGACATGTAATCCTTGGTGGTACCTAGCCGGGGTCAGTTTTTTAACCATACTGATTATCATGTCAAGGTCATCTAATTCCAGAGAATTGCCCTACAGTATTCGCGAGATAATAGTAAGTTCAGTACAATACAAATTCGTAGCTGAGGAAGTAGCGGAATTGTTGCTATGCCCGCATTGCCTCAGAACTGTGCCCTCACACCCCACAGCATCAAGTATAGATTTCATCGCTCGATTACAACCATCTGCTATCTTTTACTGGTTTTATATTCACAATCTTGGTCTCTTTTGGGGAAGGTTTCCATTCCCGGCTGTAGTGCCCTAGATGCCATGCACTTTTGTCAAAGACTTGAAAGGCTGCTTGCTACGTTGCATAATCCTTCCACGGTCTCTGTGCTTTTCTGACACTCCTTATGATATAAGTTCATTGCGCCATCTTTCTGAAGAGTCTGGAACGAGACAACTAAGGCACGCAATATTATACATACTACCTTTTCAATCTTCATGCATAGACGCTTTGGACTTCTGTAGACCGGTTGCAGAGGGATGAAAGAACTATCATTGCTCTTTCTCATTCGGCTTATTGGATAGATTGTGTCTTGTAGTAATTTTATCCCGGGGTTTCGGCGCACCTTCTCCGTGTAGGATGAATTTGACGAACCACTCTCTTGTGCTACCAGAACCTCCAAAGAGATTCAAACTAGGCAGTGCCTCAGGCATCCATATTTGACCTACTAACTGCCGCCTCACTTGCTATGACTGAAAAATTCTTTCCGGCCAAACTGTCTCGGTAGTTGACTGAAACTGAACAAGGCAAGCAGCGATGAGTTCTGGTTCTACTCGAGATAAGATTTTTCATTATGAGATTATATATATGACTTGTATTTGATAATCTAGGCATTCGTTACCGATCATAGCAAGAAACCATTGATATGTGTCTTGCATACGGGAAGGAAGTATTGCAACCCAGAAACCTGTTCCGCGGCTACTGATATCCCAATCAATGCTACTACAACATCTTCTAAGCCTCATCCTGGAACTCATTTAAGCAATGTTATTCTGAGCTTTCCTACACGTCTGCCACAAGTTAGGCAGGCACTCATATCACTATTTCCAGCTCCTTCCACCATATCATAGATGGCCTTTGGTAGCTTTAACAGAAACATATAGGGACAAGAACCGCCATACATCAAGTCTATACGCACTGTTACCTCACATCAAGGTAAGTGAATGGAGGAAACGCATCTGCTAGCTACACATTCGCACCTCCGTGTTCACTCCGAGCAACACCTAATAGACATATCGGATGTTACTGAGCGCACTCTAGATCAGTGATACACAGGTTCTATTTACTCACTCTACTCTCTGTGCCTACTTGCCCTCGGATGATCGAGAAGGCCCTGGCTTTTGCCCGTTTCCTTCTACGTTGGTTCCTAATCACTTATCACATCAGTACCACCCTGATAGATTCAACAATAAACACGACCGTGTCTTGATTTTACACTACGACGTGAGCTTTCTCGGCAATCCAGGTTACTGAGATCCCAGACCGGCATCACTATCGTTGATGGTATGTAATGGTAGGCTAAGAGTTGCTTACATGAAACCCATCGCAAGCCCACCACCGAGACAATTTCACCTATTTAAACTACTTTCTATTCAAATCACCATCTGTCTCCCTCTCATACATCAATAGATTAAACTTCAGAGTAGCGGAGCTCACACTAAGGTTTTCGGTGGCCTTTAACTTTTCGATCCTCACTAGCTGCATCTTTTATTCTTGTTGGCTGAACTTAATCAACTGCCATAGGTTCCTCGTCCAGCATATTTCTTCCCATGTTGTTGTTTACTTGACCACCCTCCTTTCTACATCTTTACAACTTTCTCCTCAACTAAACACGAATATCACCAGCGCGCACCGCGACTTCACAACTCCCGCGTCGCAACTACTAAGTCTGAAAACAATCTACTCGGCTAGCTTGACAAAGTAAGTAGAGTAGTTACTTAACAGAGAACTGATATGCGGTTAGCGCAGTCGCGTACACCTTGTGCCTCCCTTACACTGTTCCCCTCAACCTCGGATTCTTGTCATAGCCATCCGCGTATTGAGCTCATCATTTACCTTCTTTCATCATACGGGACATCTTTCATAAACCTTGTCACCCGGTTGTTGCATCTTATAACCTCGGTGTTGCTGTTCCTGCCTCTTCTGGCGCCCTTGCTATCTTAAACAGGCATCCGGACTAACATCTACTAAGATAGCTTAAGAAACACGCCTTATCGAATAGCTTCATCTTTGCCTTCGGTCTATCAAGATGCCTCGTCCCAATAGATTCCGGGATAACGTCGATGACCGATCAATCCCCTGCCGACTAGGAAACTCTTCTAACTCAACAACTCGCTCAGAGGCTTCGTCCAACTTGAGCACCGAGCTTTTCTCTAAAGAGTTGAAAGCGCCCCGTTCTAACAGGTTCCGGGACAAAGTCAATGACCGCGCTATCCCCTGCCGTCTAGAGAGCTCCTGTGGCTCAGCAAGATCCTTAGAGGCATCGCCTAACTTGACTACTGCACTTTTCTCCAAAGAGCTAAAGCCACCCCGGGAATTTGGAAGCTTATCCGTAATTCACAAGAAGCCTCGGGGGCCAACGCCTCGTGATGGCGAACATAATTTCATCTTCGTTAGACCGGAGTCCGATGCACCGGGCAAACCCGGCATCAATGATGCAATAAACCACCCTGGCTTTGAAGCATACTACAACTTCGAAGGACGCAAAATCGACGAGCTCTCAGCAAATGAGAAAAGAACACTCGAAATGGCCATACATTATCCGAATATTCGAGGCGGTATCATGAAGGTAAGAAAACATACGGTTTTGACCTGCTGTGTGTTCTCTCTAATGGTTGCTCACAGGCCCCCTTATATTTCCGCGCGATGTCGTTCGCCCAGCCCCAAACGAAGCAGTCCGACTTGCTCTGTCAAGTCTTTGGTACTACTGAGCTTTTCGACGGTATCGTCAGCCATATCATTCCTCGAATTGGAGACCTCACCAATCTGTGCCGAACATCACAATTCATGGCAAACAGGGTGCAAGCCTTTTGGGTATGAAACTTGTACTATTTCAGTATCACTAGCTAAGCACTAATCACCATCTAGATGCATCTAGATGCGACGGGCAACGACTTCTTGAAGTGGGATGAAAGATCACTGGCGGATGTACGCGGTGTGGAAGCGGAAAAGGAAGAACAGCGCAGGTCGCGGACTGAAGTAACGGGCAATGGCTTCAAGAGAGACATAAAGGAGACCCAGACACAGTTTTTCTCGCCAAGTGTCATAATTTCTCCCGTTCGTCCCCAGACCCAAGGCCCCCAGAGGGAGGTGATCTCCAACAGGGCTGGATATCCCCTAACATCGAGCGTCGAAGAATACAAGCAAACAGCTTTTGCGACTAGCCTAACAGCTCACTACAAGATGTGTATGTCTTCGGACTTTTTGTTCTGTACGCTGCTAAGAAGTTTTGCTAACGATCTGGTTTCTAGTGCACCTTGTTTTCTTGAATGGTCAACACATCAAGCATTTAATGCTTCATAGTATGCCGTGGATAGATCTCAGAGCACTTCGAAGCATCATCCCCCAGATGGTAAAGCTAGAAGTATTAGGCATCCACCAGTGCTTCCTTTTGACTCTAGGCGACACACAGCCATTATTACAAACCATCAACGCTATCAATGATGAGCGTGCAAAACAAAGTCATCCACATGTCGCCATCGACTTCACCCCTTTCTATTACAAGGGGCCTCCTTACAAATCGGATGGCACTGGACATATCGGCGAATATGGTATTGTTCCCGAAGAAAAAGATTGGCTCGACTCTCACAAAGCTATTACAGCTCAGTTGCTGGGCATCCGAGACCTGTGTCACAAGGGTGGTCACGACCTTTTCACCCCTGGTACTGGATTCAGGGCGTTTCTCGACAGGCTCCCAGTCCGTACAATGTCGAGTATCCTCAAATGCATTGAGGCAATCCACGACTATAAAGCCAAAAAGTACCACTCCGGAGTTGGTGTGCCCCAATGGTGTACATCTGGCACTCACTACTCTCACGGTGACGACATGCTCCCGTTGATCTCGGAGGATATGAAGCATGCGATGGAAGTTACCCTATTTCAAGACCTCATCGTTGCCTGTAATGGCCGTGAGATGCTCCAGGAGCAACTCAAAGACTTGATCATACTGCGTGGAAAGGTCAAGCTAACGCATTGCGTTGAATGCAATCAAGACATGCCCGCCTCTTTCTTCATGGCAAACGTCCTGGCGCGCCGGGAGAGCGACATACTTTGTCATGGTTGCCAGCTGACACGCTATCTTTCAAAACATAACTTTCGTTTATACAAAGAACGACGCGCGCTCACAGAAAAAATATTCATGAGCAAAGACTTCACACAGTTGCCTCTCACGAGAGTACTCAGGAACATCTCCAAACATGGCAAAAAGAGTGAGCATGGTCAGAAAACCCCTTGTAGGCCCGGCATGGTCGACCTGAAATTCTTCAAGGAAGCAGCGATGTTGTGGAACGACTTCACCATCGCAATACCCGAGCTTTTGAAAGACAGCCGTAGCGCAATCGATATGATTGACGATATGTATGGCGGGCTCTCCTATGACGATAAACTCCAGATATCGGCGAGGAGGAATGAACTCGAGCGTGATGTATCGCGGCTAGAGTTTGAGCTGGGCATCAATCAACGGAACCAGACGGGACTTAGCGGATCGTTAGAACGCGTATGCCGCAGCTGGGAACTGGATATACGCGATTACCGGGCTGAACTAGCCATTGAGAAGGATGGCTTTTCCAATCTTGCCCCAATACCGATTTTCAACTTCAGAAGCAACGTTGCCTCGATGCTTGGCAGCTCAGGTGGACTGCCTGAGTATTGGAATGTACATCATGACCCCGATGAAAACGACACACCGGCTACTAGCCCAACGGACTCGCTTGCTACCCCCATATCTTCAGTCATCACCGCAACTGAAGCTGGTGATCAGCAACCCAGTCTCACACCCCCAAGCAGCAACGACAGCTCCTACAAGCGGCCAGATAGTCCTGATAGCTCTATATCATCGCGACTTCTCGACAACAGCCAGATCGAGGCAATTCAGCAGACGCCGCCACTATTGCCGGCTGTCGTGATTTCCACGCCATGCCCTACCAGCCCGCGGCCGAGGAACAGGATCCTGCGTATTATATTCTCAACGCCCAGTGCCACCACACCAGCGTCTCAAAACAGCACTGCTTCTGAACGGGGCAAGTAGCCTTGGGCTGACTTCAGCGCGGTTCCTCGCAAAAGACCGTCACTTGAGATGGAAGAACCAACGATCTAAGTGGTCTTCCTACTAGCTTTCTATCTATCTGTATCAGTTCACAAACGGTGCCTCTCGCCTGAATTTCTCAATACGCGCTGCTATCGACGACATATATCATGCTCGCGCTCAGCAACACATGCACGACCCCGAATTACGAAACGACGCCGACCCCAAAGCTTTCATCATCTCTACGCAGCTACGACGCGATCTGAGCGATATACCCAAAGCACAATTACTATGATTTTTTTTTTTTTTCTCTTTGGCTCTTCCAACTTTCCTCTTCTTGCCCATCCACATCCACACAGACAGATGCTGCATTATACGGATCAATCTGCTTAGTGGGGGCCGAATCTTTTCGATTTTAACGATTTTTCATCTCGATGCTTATTTTGTCATCATCTTCTACGGCGATATACGGACGGCGCCAATCATCACCAAAAAAGAAAAATACAGAAGGGGGGAGCACCACTTCACGTGCGTCCAATGGTGGATCATTTTTTTTACAACTATTGCAATCACCTTCAAATCAGGGAAGGGTGAAGAGGACAGACGATGACGCGGAACGAGTTATGATTTCGCACCATCTATAATAATATTGTGCTGGGCTGCGCCGATTCTCGATCCTGGACGATCGAGATTGTCGCACAGCATACATGCGTTGATTTCTCAAGGGTTTAAATGGAATATGCGACGACGAATATGATGACGATGGAGGAATATATGGGATGAGCGCTGGTCTAAGGACTATATTATGGCAGGACATGGTGCATGGGAAAAGGCGTACGGACAGGGTCGAGCGATGCTTTTATGCGATGGGTTCCTATGATGATGCTGTAGATTTGAAATCTCAGTTTCTTTTCTGAGGATCTCATCGAGGGCTAGGCACTGTATGCAAAAGGGGAAAGTTATACTATGGATCCTGCGCGTTGCAGGGGACGGGGTTCGGGCGTTGCATTATGCTAGGCGAGGAAAATGAAAGTTTTTTCACGTCGAAATCTCAGTATCTTTTTTTTCTCGTAATGTGGGTGACATGATCAATTCTGATGCAAATGATGCTAAGTCTATGATACTCCTATTTGTAAAACTCCTTGCTAGTAGTTGCAAATTGGGTAAATGGATATATCATTGTCCAAGTTTGAATGCCCTCGGCTCCTTTGGGCATTAGACCCTGGAAATATCAGAGATGTGACGGCTTAACTGATGTTGTGATGAGTAGGGAAAACCGCTAAGGGAGGATGGACGTGTATGATTAATAATTGTATCGAATAGCCAGGGTATGACCGTAAATGCCATAGCTACCTCATTGATAAACAGTATTAATGGTGTACTGGTTGGCTATTTCTATATCTAACGGAAGTCGTCTAATACACATATGTAATAATGATATACACGGCGAAACCTAGGAGCTCTTGGCGACTTGAGAAAGCGAGACAACATTCTTCAAATTGCCAAAGGAAAGGGTTTCACTAATCCTGGCCGCGCCAGAAAACAACATGATGAGTCGGTCAACACCACAGCCCCATCCGCCAGTTGGAGGAAGACCGCTTTGGAGAGCCTGTACATAACTCTCGTCTACTTCACCTGGTCCTTCCTCACAGGCTACCATAGTTCTGGTTTTGGATTCTACCTGAAGTTCGAATTTTCGACGTTGTTCAAAGGGGTCGTTCTCTTCCTCATACATGTTAGCTATCTCGCGACCTTCGATGAACAACTCGGCACGCGCGGAGACAAGTTGACCTGTCTTGGGGCAAATGAACGATTTTGAGAGAGGCGACATGCAAGCAGGTTGGTGTATAATGAATAATGGCTGAGACAACGATGCATCCTCGAGATAGGTCACAGCTAGATGATCCAAAAGTTTGTTAAGCGACATTCCTGAAATGTCCAATGAGGGGTGGTGCTCTGTAAGTAGGCTGGTAAGCTCTTCCAGAGCACTAGGTTTCGATAAATCAGGGAAATGGAAACCGAGACTATCTTCAAGTGCAGGGATGAATTCGACCTGGCTCCACTGGCCGTCCGGCATCGAAAATTGGGGTTTCTGAAGAGACGTCAGGCGGGTCGCTATGGCTTGATTAACATCATGGTGGAGGCGGGTGATGAGGCTTTCTGTCATTTGAATCAAATCTTTTAGGTTGAAGTAAGCTGAGTAGAATTCGCAACTGGTAAATTCCGGGTTATGTGTTGTATCGATGCCTTCGTTTCGAAAGGACGGACCTATTTCGAAGACTTTATCGTTACCGCCAACGATCAGTCGTTTGAGCCAAAGCTCTGGGGCAATCCGCAGTGCTAATTGTTTCTCGGATAAAGCTGTTGTGGTCAAAAATGGCCGTGCCATGGCTCCGCCAGCGGAGTCAGCTAAGATAGGAGTCTGAACTTCGAGAAAATCATGCTCATGCAAAAACTCCCGCATGGACTTGATAACTTGAGAGCGAAGTCGGAGGATGTCAGAAGTCCGTGGATTGACAAGCAAGTCAACATGTCTGTTCAAGACTTTGGTCTCCTCATTAGTCAGCTTTTCTGGGAGGGGTGAGAGAGCTGGGCTGAGAATAGTAGGGAGCTCGAGTGCCCTTAATGTTAATTCCCCGGTCTTTGTCCGAATAGTTGTGCCTGTGATTGAGACAATATCTCCACGACACAATGGATGGAGGGCGTTTCTGAAAACTTCAGAGTTCAAAGATGGCGAAGCGAGACTGCCCAAGTGCACCATGACTTGCACTTGTTGATATCCGCCTAGAATATTCATGAAAACCAACTTGGATCCAGACCGTCTTATTGACATGATCCTGCCTTCTAGTGTGATGCTCTCTGAGGGTGGGGTTGATACTTCATCCCGGAACTTCTCACGAAAAGCCGGTATCGTCATTCGGTCAGCCTTGTGATCTAGCCTGGGAAATCGGAGAACGTCATAATCTTGAAGCTTATGGACACGTTGTTGGATCGTGTCTGAATGGGCAGCTGCAGTTGCTACTTCAGATTCGCTGCTCATGAATCGCCTCACCCCGGTAATCTGGGATACATCATTGTTTTGTGTAGTACGTGAGATGGACCTGGGATGTGCCCTTGTACACGACGCAAAGAGCCGCGAATATGCCGCCCTGTTAGCTGGTGGCAGTCCGAACAGGTACGGGCGCAAGAATCGTAGATATTGCGTGTTTTCCATCCCAATGACCCTTGACGAGTTAGCCTTGTTGCCGGATTACACCTAACATGAAGAAGATTGTATGATAAAGGGAGAGATCAGATAGGCTGGCACAGTGAGATCAAGCACCACAAATATGGTGTCAGTCGCAACGGTTCTTAAAAAGCAATATCATCATATTATGGGGGCGAGTGTGAAGAAGATATACTGACTTACTTCTCACAGAGATAGTAGACTCTCTGCAGAGCCTCTGACTTCAGACAAGTGATCTAGATTTGCTCATTCCCTTTCTCACTGTAGTTTGGTCTAGAAAGTTTGAATGCTATGAAATGATGGGATTTTATTCAGAAGTAAAAAGATCTAAGATTGGGGTATGATAAAACAATGTAATTGCCCTCTAATTATTCTAATAAATTCCCCCCCTAAGATCGAGAGTAGAAGAAAGATTCGCTACCTAAGCAGGAAAAAAAAGCACGCTTCGGTACTAGGCGGCTAATGCTCTAAATGCCCTATGGGACCTGCAGATGGGCTTTTTTTTAATTCTGCTGGCTCAATGACCAATGGCATAATGATTATCCGCTACACCGCCTTCCCATTACGGTATTCGGAGGCTTGGTTTGACAGCAAGTCGTAGCAGCAGCTTTGAGCAGGCCAATGTCTAGCAAAGATACACCGTCCAACACAAAACCCAGGCAGTCCAGTCCGAATTCTCTAAAACCATTACGTATAGCAGAAAATGTCGTTCCTAGGACTCGGAAGATCCCAGCCGTCGTCGGCAGAGAAGATCGCTTCTGTCGAGGCTGAAATGAAGCTACTCACTGAGATGGCTAGCCGGTAAGTGCAGCGAGTGTCGAACGCCCACGACCATGCACTGCAAACGTTACTTTACCCCATAAAGCACCAGTAAACACCAGAGGTCGATGCACTGACAGTGTCTTTTACTAGCCTCACAAAAGCGTGCCAAAAGAAGTGCATCCCCACCGACTATCGCGAAGCCGAACTTAACAAGGGCGAGGGCGTCTGCCTCGATCGCTGCGCCGCCAAATTCTTCGATGTGCACATGAAAGTGTCAGAACAGCTTCAGCAAGAATCACAAAACAGGGGTGGAGGCGGTGGCTTCGGCTTCGGCGGTTGAGCTTGTAAAACACATCACGATGACGGAATGAAACCATGCGGTGCCGACACGGCACACACCTGGAACTGGAATTTCTCGGGCAGAGTCTCCGATACCACCATGACTGTACGATTATAGCGACACCAGGGTATGCGATGATGAATTGGCATATCTAATACCCGAGAGCTTCGTGGGAGTTGAGGAAAGAGGGCTTCGTATTGTGCTAGAGCATTCTGTAATTTATATTTTCAACCTGGGGTCACCCGGAGAAGGCTGGATAATGGAATGATTCCCCTCTGCGAATTAATGCCGTCTAACTTTCTGAGTAGATCAGTAGATCTAAATTGAAACAAACCAGGGAACCGCAAGGCGTCTACAAGCTGCAAATCAACGCATGCAGTCGTTGCTTTCAAGTTGAAGAGGATGCCCTTGTGATAGAATTCGTTATGTGGGTGATTGGAACTTATTTCGGTCAGGGATGAAACTGCTTGTAATGGAAAAAGACGGATGCAGGGGGTATATGTCCTACGAGCTCGACTATGCTCTAACATAGGAGTTTGGCTTACAAGACTACTAACACAGATCTCCGAGGCATCCAGATTATGTACATTCTTAGATAAACTACCTAAAGTACACTGTGACCGACGAACATTGGGCCAACCTACAGATGGTCATCAGTTAGTCCCATATTTGCGACTATGCAAATGCCTACCTATGTACCTACATAATGCCTAAGCTTATTCAATGAAATGACAGCAAACAGCCCTGGAGTTCTTTATGCGTCACCTTGATACGAAACGGAATTTTAAGCAGAGAACGTTCGTAAGCCAGAGACCCAAAGCAGGGGCTTCCCCGGATACTGCTCCAAATTTCGACCATGATTATAGCTAGAGAACCCGGACAACTATGTATCAGTTGTTAGAGGCTTTCCATGATTGGCAATTCGAGCCGGATTTAGGCCCTGGATATCATTATGAATCTTTCGTGGTCGCGTATTCTCCGGGCAGATCCGGGCAAGGCAAGTTACTATTCAATCCGGAAGAGGTACAAAGGGCAGAGATCACTTACGTTTACTAGGAATCCTTGTTGAAGGGAAATAATCGCAACACTCTTGACTCAGGCTCTGCTCAGGCCGACAGTTCAATCAGATTACTTAAGACAAAGTAGACTCAGACTGAATTACACGTTGCATACAACTCTTTGACCAATTCGCCACAATGTTTGAACTGGGTGTCAATGTCAAGAACCAACCCACTAATTCAGTGGTTGTAGCACAGTTGGGGTGCATCACAGCGGGTTGCTTGTTCCCTTGTTGGGCCTGTAGGGAACTCCGGGCAGATCCGGGGTTCGGTGAGTTGTGTGCTACAGTTAGTGGGACCACCTAAGGACCACACCTAAGGACCACCTAAAGGCACCCAAGACACGCCTTGCAGCAGCTCCCCAACAAGCTTAATCAACGGGAAATGCACGTCAGCGCTACAGCGGGAGGCAACACCGAGACTCGGGGTTGGACCTGGTGAGAGTCAATTGCTCTAATCCCCGCCGTCAATTGCGCGGTCGTGCCACTTTCACTCCCACTCTCGCTTCGCCTCCTCAACCCACCTCTCCATCAAGTCCTATCGTTTTGCAATCTTGACAACGAAGCGTGTGCGATACAATGAACATGGTTTGATTCTTTACTCGGGATCCGCCTGGGTCTGTCCCGTTATCGTCACGTCGAGCCTTGGACGCATTCGCCCCTCGGTCGCCGGCCATCTGAGTTGGGGAAATCATTCGACTCGGTGACATTGTCCATTGCCTTCTCGATCCTTGCATCGCATCGCTGTGGTAAATAATAATATAGGCTTTACCTTGTTGATTTCGACTTCGCATTCAACCGATCCGACACACACTCGGCCGCTCTCCGAGCCTCTCACATTGCTGCATCTCCGGACGTACCGAAACATCGATTGATTTGCCTGGTTCTGCATACTATGCGCCTTCGCCGAGCGGCTCGTGTGATCCTTGTCGGCGCGCCCGGTGTTGGGAAAGGCACCCAGTCCGAACGTCTACTTTCGCGCTTCCCTCAGCTGTCAGCCATTTCGTCCGGAGACCTTCTCCGCCACAATGTCAAGAACCGCACCCCCCTCGGCATCAAGGTCGAGAAGACCATGAAAACCGGCGGCCTGGTCCCCGATGACATGATTCTTCGCTTGATCACCAATGAACTTTCCCAGCGCGGATGGATCTCAAACGGCCAGCCTAGCTTCATGTCCTTTACTTCCGCCGCTCCGGGTGATGGCGCTTCTGCCATCGACATTGCGGCGGATTCACCTATACCAGGCCTGGACACAGACCCAAGTGCAGGCGCAAGTCTGTCGCGCCAAGCTTCCGAGGACCCAACAGCCTCGTTTCTGCTTGACGGGTTTCCACGCACTGCAGTCCAGGCTGAGCGACTGGACGATATTGTGCCTATTAATTGGGTAGTGTCACTCCAGACACCGTTTGAGGTGGTTATGGAGCGCATATCGTCAAGATGGGTGCACGAGCCGTCTGGCCGTGTATACAACACCACATTCAATGCGCCAAAAGTGCCAGGCCGTGATGACATCACGGGCGAGCCCCTTGTACAGCGCGTCGATGACAGCGAGGAGGTCTACCGGGCACGGTTCCAGAAATTCCAAGAGACTAGTGAACCTCTATTGGAGCATTATGCCAAGAAAGGCGTTTTGTGGGAGGTCCATGGCCTCAGCAGTGATGAGATTAGCCCTCAACTATACCGGGAATTCGAGAAACGGTTCCTTTGATGGAACCGGTATACTAGCTGCAATGAATCATTGCATTGAATAGTGCGATCTAGGATGCTCATGTACATTGTGTTGTAGAATGTACAGCTTCAAGGAACGTCGATGGGTAGCGGAGTACTCAACAAATCCGCTCGGAACTTTAAAGAAACAGAAGCCATGGCAATGATATAGACGATTGTCTTGTGTACAAATAGGAAGGAAATACCTACTCTCTTGATGGACGGCTACATACATAGTCTGGAAGCATTGGGTATACCAATACACCTATCACCCCTGCTTTAGTTCACATTCTCTAGCTTGCTGTGCTTCATATACCTAGTACCTACATATAGTTTATTGAAAATGTAGCCGACAAAAACTCTCCGTCTACAATATCTTGCGATTCATCCTCCTAACGGAAAGTTAATACATGCCCACATACCTGCCCACCATCACATGGAGGTGAACCTTGAGCGGCGAATTCGTACATATGCCGGCTAACCTGGTTAAGATTGGCGCAAAGTACCCCGCCGCAGCTTGATCTGAAACATGGGGAACGCAAGGGCGCCTCAGCTGAGTAGATGGGGCTACCAGTATGACATCGCTGTCTTAGAGATCAGATCATCTTACCCTCCACCGTGCTTGTCAACTTCAAGTGACACTACAGTGTTGTCCAAGATTTGTCCTTAAACCTGTCGAATCTGGCCATTTAGATTTGTTTTTGGCCACATGAGTTGTAGTATTGTGTTGTTCTGTGTTCAGTAGCAAGAGGAGTACTATTTTTGGGAATCGGCTTTGTTAATTCCTCGTTTGGTATTTAGACTCGTGCATGGTCGTGCCTCTTCTGCAGATTCTCAAGTCTAGAGCGGCCCTGACTGGATTTCTTGATCTGATTTCTGTTTTCGAACTGACTTTGGATATGTTGACATGTCCCTGTCAGAGATCCCATCAAATGCCCTGTGTTTGAACACGCCAGCCCTCATCACAATATATCATAACTCAGCCCTCCATCTACGCTGGCTCATACGGCTGCGACTGAAATCCTAAAAGTGGCCGCTACGATGTTACGAATTGCGCTGGCATGGTTCCTTTGCGCATCGGTGGCAGTTGGGTTGAGTCTGCCTGATAAGTGTACCGTGTTTTCAAAGTCACAGAGCGAGTGCAATCCAGTCGCGCCAGCAAGCTTTCTGCCTGCTTTCCTAGATGATGCACCAAAAAGCAAAACTAGGTCAGAACATTCTGGCGGAAGCAATTTATTTGCGGACCTTGTGAATGCGCTGAATGTCACACAATCGGAATTCTTCGCTCCCTGGCTGGGCACCTGGCCCGATGCCATCGACTGGACAGCGGCCGTGATAGGCACACACGTCTCAGGGGTCACGCGCAGTATATCGCAAGACTCGATATTAATCAACTCAAATGACCACAATGCTGTTGACTGGAGGTGGACATCTAACTTGGTCGACAAATACTTTACCCAACTTGTTGGCTACTACTTCGGCCAAGATGCCTTCGCCATAAGGAACGAAGCTTACGATGATATCCTCTGGGTAGTTCTGGGCTGGCTCGAAACGATCAAACTCGTCAATGCCCACGACGAACTATATTTCACACCGGTTAATGCGAACCTGTCTCAAGCCTCACCAGGGAGCGCTGATGGGGCAACTGATGGAACAACCAACCAGCCCTATCATGGAACCACATGGCTTCCGACATTTTCGCATCGGGCGCGTATATTCTGGGATCTTGCCTCGCGAGGTTGGGACACCAAGTTATGCAACGGAGGAATGATCTGGAACCCCCGGTTACTGCCATATAAAAATGCCATCACCAACGAGCTCTTCATTGCCGCCTCCGTTTCGATGTACTTCAATTTTCCCGGCGACGACAACGAATCGCCATTCAGTGACCACCCTGACAACTTCAATCCCTCTGACCCAGATTCCGACATATCCAGTGGACCCCGTGACGCTAGGTATCTGAAAGCGGCCGTCGAAGGCTACAGATGGCTACGTAACTCTAACATGACAAATGAAAAGGGGCTGATAGTCGATGGCTTTCACATTAGCGGATATCTCGACGAAAACAACAACAACACTCGCTGCGACGCTCGTGACGAGATGGTCTTTACGTACAACCAAGGCGTTATCTTGACTGGCCAGCGCGGCCTATGGGATGCGACCGGCGCGCCATCATTTCTCAAGGACGGTCACCGTTTGATTCAAAATGTGATCAAAGCCACGGGTTACGATCTCAAGTCAGACAGTCCCATCGAAGGCCTCCCGGAGCTAAAAGCCGGCGTCCTTCCTCGCTGGCACGGGCTAGGACGACTGGGAATCATGGAGGAAGACTGCGACGCGAGCGCAACCTGCAGCCAGGACGGACAGACGTTCAAAGGGATCTTCTTCCACCATCTCACGGCCTTTTGCGCGCCCCTCGAGACGCCGCCCGCAGAGCTCGGATTGCGAGTCCATGAAGGCGCCTTCACACAGATCAGCAGGTCTCATGCCGACGCGTGCAAATCCTACCGCGGCTGGCTGTGCCACAATGTCCTCGCTGCGCTGGAGACGCGAGACGCGTCGGGCCGCTTCGGACAGTGGTGGACGGCGGGGACTTGGACGGGCGCGTGGCCGACGCGGGCGGATGACGGTATCCCCGATGTGCCCAACGCTACTGATTACCGCAACTCCGGGGTCCCTGACAACGCCGTGTGGCGCAGTAGCGCGTCGATGCTCGCACCTACGCAGACACCGCGGATATATGGCGCGAGGAAGGATCAGATACCGCTTGGCGGAGACGCGGAACAAACCCCCCTTGGGACCGTGAGAAGGCGACAACATCATGCGAAAGACCCGAACGACCGTGGTCGTGGACGGACTGTTGAGACGCAGAGCGGAGGGTTAGGCCTTCTTCGGGCATACTGGCACATTTCACGGATACCGTAGGACGGTCTCTGGGAATTTGTGTTTGACGGGATAGGGTCATTTATTTTCGTAGAAAGCAAGTATATGTTTGAAGTAAGCCTTGGCTTCTCGATACTAGGTATTCGGATACAAGTCCGTAGTCAAATTGGCAATATTACACGTAGCTGCGACTTGTGCAAGAAGTGTTAAAGGTGGTTAATCAGGACTAGCTAGACCGTTTTCCTACCTTCGGTCTCGTTTCTTACGTCTAGATTTGAGCAAGACGCTGAGACCTACAAACTAGGGCACGAAAACACATTATTTCGATAAGTGAACTCTGCCAAGTGTGATCAAAATACTCAATACACTAGTAATCCTGCGAATATCGTACAGATTGCGTCTTATTGGTCGCTTATGTTTATGCTCTCAGTTTTGACTCCCATGCGCCCCGTCCTACCTAGAAAAATGGGGAATAAATGATCGTTTAGTTTGTGGATAATTCCAGGAAGTACTCTATTTAGCAGGATCTCATGTTCCTGCAAGAAGTCGATTGCCGTATGCTCGAACTCATTATACGTCTGGGCTGTTAGTTATTCCGCCATTCATTCTCATTGTTCACACCAGGAGGTACGTTCTTGGCTGAGTTTGTGTTCGATCCTGATGGGGTCGCCACCTCATCATCATCGTCATCATCGTCATCCTCAAGAGCTCGTGCAAACTCATCAGGATCCTTCATTTTGGCATCTGGATCGACCCTTCCCGCAATCTCATCAGTTGGGTCGTGATGTTGCTCGTGCTCGAGCGTCGTGTCGTCGGCACTAATTGATATACCACGGGCACCCCACTTTGATCTCCGTTGGGATGAGGTATTGCCGTGCTCGTCTCCACCTAGAGCTGGAGCACTCTCCTCATCCTCTTGATCGTTCTCGAAGTGCTTGTTACCGAAGATGCGATTAAGGAGCCAACCTCGCCGAATGTCATCTGCATCGACGATGCCGCCATATCGAAGCTTAACCCTTTGTCGCGTGTAATATACCCAGAAGAAATCGAAGTAGAGTGCCGTTTGGATGATGCCGAAGATAACAGACACGGCGTTGGGCTTCCGATCGTTCGGGTCTAGCTCTCTCCATATCCAGTTGAGACAATACAGAGCGCGATAGGAGCCTAGGGAAATGAGGTAGAATGAATCGATGACAGTTGGGACATTCGTTTGTCGAAGGAGAAGCAGTTGAGGCAAGACACAGATCGATTCAAGTATCTGAGAGAAATCCCAAACCCACTGAGAAGATAGTTAGTCGCAGGGTCAAGCAGCGAGCGTAGAAAATAACACGAACCGTGAAGAAGGACCATTGCTCCTTGCCCTCAAAGATAAGCATCACAAATGGAGCTATTAATAGCGACCCGGCGAGGATCGCAGCTCCTAGCTTCCAAGCCACCTCGCGCTCCCTTGTTCGTGGATAGAGCCAGCGCATGATAGCGATGATATAAATAGAGGAGAGGATATAAAACAGCTTGAAGAAGTAATTCCATGACGACGTTTCCGTGAATATATCGGTGTATCTAGAGCAGAAAACAACAGCATATAGGACTTGAGTAATCCACGAGACACCTAAGGCCAATGATTAGCTTCTGCAATGGTGATCCGTGACTGTTTCTGAGGCGCAAGTACCTTCCGCGCTT
Organism: Xylaria bambusicola; assembly: GCF_022495145.1. Lineage (NCBI taxonomy): Eukaryota > Fungi > Ascomycota > Sordariomycetes > Xylariales > Xylariaceae > Xylaria > Xylaria bambusicola. The sequence continues at coordinate 25,850 of NW_025953622.1, read as the reverse complement.
CGGTTGCGATGAATGGCATATATGATGATAACCTTTGACAGGAGATGAGAGACATCTCCCAGGATGCGGAAGATCTAATAACAAGTCAGAACACTGGGCTTGAAAGAGGGAGCTATGCGCCATGCGCGACGCACGTTCCAGCCCATCTTGCCGATTGGTACAACCTATTACGACTACCGCGATTCGATGCTGCGAGACGAGAAGAGGCCTGTGATGAATAGCGTATCAAGAAGTCCGGGCTCACATATCAAGAGATGCGCGGCATAATCATACGAAGTGGAAAGGACTTAGTTGACTGCGCGATGGTCGGATGCCTGTTCCGAGTGGCAGGTGACGATGTCGCCGTCTCAGGTCTCAGGTCGTACTGTTAGGGGCTGAACGCTATCTAGGTAGGTAGCTCCAATCACGCTGCATTACCTATTGCATTACGTAGGTATGTTCTGGGCCACACTTGCCCCGACAGTTCAGCTGTGGCTTAGTCAGGACATTGCCTAGGCAGTTACACAATAGTATAAGCCACAATTATGGTGGGGTTGAGCTCGGCGCGTATCTACGACGCGTCACATCTAGCATTTGGATATATTGCGTACGCCAATCAGCTTGCGTGTGGTGAGCTATTATAAAATTGCTATCAGGGTTGTTCATGCTTCGCAATGGTTTCGTATTATACTGAAAATAGAAAATCACCGTTGTGACTGTCATGGCCACCAGTAAGTCTCAAATCTGAGCGCTATCGAACTTAGCACTAACCCAACATCATTAGGCCGAGAAGAGCGCATGCAACAGCGCATGCGAGGAGCTGGGTACAGTTTTCTGTGCTTTTCTTATGTCTTACTACGTTGTCTATCCTAATGCGGTCTAAACAGACGTCATGAAGTTGGCGATGATTCCTTTGGCTTCGTTTTGCCCGTTGCTGAGACCTCTCCCGATCCATCTCCTTCATTGCCTCAGATACGCTCGGAGCCTAACACCTCTGCGAAGCGGCGGCGACTGAACAACAATCATGGGTCAGCAGATTCGCAACCGTCGAGCGCCTCAACTGCGACAAGATCTTCAGCACGACTCAGTAGTGGGCAAAAGTCCGCCCAGATCAATGCAATCCACCAAGAGGTATCACGAACAAGCGGTTGGCCGCAAGTTTCGCCACCCACAACGACGAAAAGAATTTCGGCCCGGCTTAGTACACTGGATCTGAACCCCGGCGATAGACCCCAGGATGGCGTCATCAATGGTACTCACAGCGGCTTGCCAGCTTCTGACATAACCATGGGAGAACCCCAGGAGCAGGGAGACTCGGAGACGTTGCTGAATCCTACTCCGCGACGGGTTTCGGGACAATCACGAGGATCGGCGGCATCAAGAGTTTCGGATGTATCTATGGTAGACTTTGTGGAAGAAGTTACGGAAAGCCCTGCCACAGCTCCCGGCAGTGGCCGTCGCCGCCGTATCGAACAAACAGACGCCGTGACTCAGAGTACGAAATTGCAAAGGGTAGTCATGCAAGAAGAAGAAGCAGGACTTACAGGTGAAGTAGCGACATCTTCGCCATTAGTACGGAAAGCTAGGCAAAGCATGGCAACGGTGGGTACTCTTTCTGGAAGGACAACAAGAGCAAGTGTACGGCAAACATCCTCGTCGCCAGTTGAGTCGCTTCATGGATCGTCGCCCCTTGCCCGTCGATCTCGCCAGAGTAGTAGCACAGCAGCGGCAGATTCAGTCAGGTCTACACGGAGCCAGCATCTGCAAACTACCCCTCAGGCCGCCGAACTTTCTTCGCCTCCAGATGCTGCAGGTACTAGAAGTCCTAGGAAGCCTCATCTGAAAGGAAAGATACCAGATACCATTCTTGAATCTCCCTACGAGATTGAGGATAGCGGGGACGATAATCAACAAATCGAGGCTGAGGCCGAAGTTGAAGCCGAGGTTACGGCTGATCATGAAGAAGCTGAGGAAATTGACGACCTCGAAGCTGCCCAACGAATAGGTCGCAAGCGTCCTAGAATCAGTCCTCGTCGGAAGCAGCTATCCGGCAATGCGGGTAGTGTTGACTCTCCGAGTGTCGGGGCTGAGCAGTCTGGCAGAACGAGCCGATTAAAGCGAAAGAAAGTCAGCCCTGTGAAGCAAGCACAACCAAAGGCTATCAAGGAGAAGAAGAAAAGGCCCTCAGTGAGACGGAAAAGCAATGGAGATTCCATCCCCGTCACTGTTCAGAGATACACAAAACCATTACGACGCAATGAGGAAGATGCAGATGAGGATATCCTCGATGCCGACATCCCTTTTACTGATCACAAGTCTCCCAATATCGTTGATGTGGTACTACAGATGTGTGAGGAGTCACTTGACAAATACCTCACAGCCCTACATGAAGAAGCCAACCAAGCAGATGGATCAGCGGATAGAAAGATGTATAGGACAAAGCTACGAGTCGTAGAGGCATTTCAAGAGGAACTACGGACACGACTGCAGACACAAGTAAGTTGTCTCCATTTTCGTGCTATCATATGTGAACTAATCTATTTAGACCATTGCCCTCGACAATCTCCGCACGCTTAAGAAGCGGGTTCGCGCAGCGCAGAAAGAAAAGGTTTCACTTCGTAACGAAATATTGAGAATCCGTGCTGAAAGGGAGCAAGTAGCTCTCAAGATGGACGCTGTCAGGATGCGACACGAAACCGCCAACGAAGAATTGCTAGTGGGTTTCTCGTTCCTTTCCTTTAATACTACGACATACTGACTGATCCAGTATCAATTGGGATTATCCTCTGCCATGGACGATATCGAATTGGCTGTCGAGAACGGGAAGATGGCGCCTCCACTGAATCCAAAAGAACACAAAGTCGCCGAGTTGGCAAATCTAGACATCTTGATTTCTCAGATCACGAACCAAGTTAGCGCGACAGGTGAAGGAGGCGGAACTCTTAAACAAATCAAAGACTTCAACATGTTTCTTGAACGGGCTGCCATCGCGCTCGAGGGCAGGTGATTGAAACATGTGTCTTGAAGAATTTGGTTTACGAGCTGTCAGACACGATGAGACGAGATCATGATAATGTTGGGTTGTAACAAGGGTTTGTTACCTTGATACGCCAGTTGGTTTTGTCTGACTACCAAGGCGCATATCGGTGTTTCGGCTTGGGCTTCACTAGCCACGGTCTGCATGAGCAGACACTACAATAAAAATCAAGGACGATGGATTAAAGCGTTCGGAATCGGGTCAAACCCAAAGTATGATAGGCCAGGATAAAGCCATTTGAATAGCAATTTTCTGAGAAACCTAAACCAGCAGTGGAAAAACCTCTGTGCTTACACCTCTGGCTCCTTTTGATTCTAGTACGTTATGTTGCCGTCATATTGAGTTGGAAGTTTGTTACATGTCGGATATGATGGATATAGCAAACATGTCTCATGATGCATCATTGTTAAGGGAGCAAAAAACATGATAGCAAAGGGGGTTCCGCCTAACCCCCGTGTACAACACCCATTTGCCAATTACTGGGCCTGCGACGGTGGCCTCGCTGAGACGATTGGGGTCTTGCCCGCTACGACTACCTAGCGTACAATGTTACTGCACCACTAGGTCCTACGAACATGATCAAAAACATGTTTCGGCCTATAATTTATAAATGCTGAGGTTATTTCAAACTCAATAGCTACTGGTTAACAGGATTGTAAACAAACAACGCTCCGTGCTAAGCAGTACTATCCCGATTGGCTATTCCTCCTTAGGGTCCTCATGAATTGTGTGACATATTGAAGGTATTGATGATTTTAGTCTGATTGGTACAATTCGTTGCTCATGTACAGTTCTATCATCTAAGCGAGGTTCATCATCATGCCCGAGATCGTCCGTAGCCATTCCCTTTCCCTTGTCTTGTTCACCTTCCTCTTGTTCCACCTCTTGGTTGTCATCGGGCACATCCTTACACTCGTCTTCTGCCTCGCCTGGGGGAGTTTTAACCCGTAATACTGCCTTGGTTTTTACAGCCGATTTCGCCTTGGACTTTCCCTTGCCGCCGGATATAGAGGAGCCTGAAAGCCTCTGGTCCTCTTCTGCGTTCAATGCACGCCAGGTGTGGTTATTTGTTTTCTGGGTGTTGACATTGGGGCGGCTACCCAGACTCTTATCAGAAATATGACTACGGCTAAGATCAAATGCAATGCTTTTTTTGCGCTCCTTGGGTTCCTCGGGTTCAGTGAGTGGTGGAGAAGATAGCTGATTCAAGTGGAGGAGAGACAACTTTGACGGGTTCCGACGTCCTCCAGGCCAAACGGTTGGTGTTGGGGAAGGAGGTGGACTCGGGGCTTGGACTTCGCATAGACTCTAGCAGCAGCCCTCCTGGCATGCGCAAAGCCCACAGCAGATTTCACACCCTGCTTCCTCCCCGCCTCGGAGGGACATATCGGGCTGAGGCTCGGCGGTCTATCACATTAGTTGAGACGCTATTTGTTGGTTATGTAAACGGAAAGGAACATACGGGCTGTTGAGTGACGATGCCAGAGGTCGAGGTCATCTCCATTGGAGCCTGCTGCTGGGGTTCTTGAGGAGCTGGCATGATGGCTATCGCTGGGTGAGAAATCAATGCAGGTAAGTAGGTATAATAAGACAGTTGTAGCACTCAGATACGTGTCTGATGGGCGTTGATGGTTTCTATGGCGAGAAAGCCTTCTATGGTTTGTCTAGGTAGATGTGGACGGGAATAATGAGAAGAAGAAAAGAGGTCTCGAACTCGGAAGGCAGAGCTGAAACAGCATCACCTTTTATACTTACACAAGAGCGAGAACGAGGGGCGGTTATGACGGCACGGCTGGGGCAACAGCACACTGCCAGTTCTCCTGTTCAGCTTCAATTGAACATGTAGGTACCTACTTACCTAGCCAATACTTGACGAAGTAGAGGTAACCCTTCCCTTCCCTCCTTATTAGGTGCTGTCCACTATGAGGTAAGATACCACTGTCTAAAGCAGGTACCTACTAGATACATACAGATACCACGCTGACCACCCACCTCCATCATGACATACACCTACCTACGAAGCATGCCGGGGTCTCCTTCACTGCTAGTTAGCCTAGGTATTACTTCCCAGTTTCGATCAATCTTATCTCCTAGGGAGGTGCTGTTTGTTATTGACCGCCGCCACTTACGACAGAAGCATTGAAGGTGGCTGGAGCTTCAGGATAGAGCTTCTGGTTGGAGGGTTGGGTTGTGTTGTGTTGATGTGCTAGGATGATTTGTGCCAGATAGACGCATGATCAGCTGGTCAGGGATAGGACAATGCAGGAGGCCTGCGCGGTTTAATCAAACAGCGCTTCATCTACCTAGGTAGTATCTTATCCTGTCCTGTCTTGTCCCGTCCTTCCCAGGGTATTGACCAAACGTACTAATTAAATTATAGAATCCGGGAATACGGGTGACAGACGTAAGCTCCCTTTTAGCAGTCAATAGCACAGGGATTGATTGGCCACGAGCCCCGTACCCGCATGCTTACTGGACGCCGTCTGATTTAGGGCAGCGCACCCCGTTGGGGAAGAGACGACGAAGGTATCGAGAATGCAGCGGTCTGCCAGGTGATGCGCTGTGCTTCGCTGTTCAGTCTGGATGAGCCGGTTGATTTGACCGGGCTGTGTCAAGCTTTGTGGCTCTGCCGGCCTGCGCCGGTATCTATACTTGCGTGGATTTACCAACCTAGACCGTCGCTGCAATACCACCTCACTGCATTGCCTAGTAGGGCAACTCCCAGTAGCTGTTCATCACGAACCAATTGCTGCTTGTGGTTGAGATGTTGTCAGGCCATAAAAGTGGATTTCCGGCAGGTTAGCAGGCATACGTCTTCCTGCATCTTCCTACATCTTCCTAGCTACCTGATGCATTCCCGACAGTACATGTAGGTATTTTCATAAAGGGATCGTGGACATTGTGGACCTGCTTGCAATGTATTTCAAGTTCTTCCTGGGTAGGCTGTGCGAAAGCCTCAGGATACATTCTCTTATATCGCTATGTGATAGATGCTTGGTCCTCAAATACTATACACATCACCCACCAAAGTTTGCCCATATCTGATGATCTGTTAGCTACTATACACTAGAAAACATATAGGCACCTATAGCAGCTATCTGTATGTAGCCATATATCCTATACACCTCCTCTGAGGTGCTTAATGGTAGCTTAAATAACCCTTATTTTCTATTAATCCTAGGTATGTAATCACCACCTTGCTCAACCCATCATACTACCCCTAGCCATAACTTGGTTACGCCGTGTTATCGCGTATTCCTCCAGTGATCATGCCCTAATCATAATCCTGGTCCCAATGGTCCTGCTGCATCTTCACTTTTCATGTTGAGCTAACATTCAAGATCCCGAAATGCGTGTACACAAAGATCAAAGATGGCATGTCGTTGAATCTGATAAATCAAGCATTCGCCCCATCTCTTGGCAATCTCTTGGCCGGTGCTTGGCGAACAACCCAAGTCTTTCCTCAATCAACGACCTGCCGAGCCTGCCTAACTAGCTACCTCTAGGCGATGAGCCTTTCGCCACTCTAGATTTCAACCGAAGGTGTAGGTATCTAATAAGCTAGGTGCTTTATATGATAACCCCTCGGGAAGGATTCGGGACGCTATACAATTCCGGCAATAATTACCTCCTCCTTGGTTTGCTGTGAGACAGCTACGAGTGATTATATATATATATGTGTGTGTGTGTGTGTGTCTTCCTACACTTAAGCTATGGCATTCGATGTAATGCTACTCGTTTTCTCGCGAAATCTGAGGTCTTTGGCTACGGTCTATCCTCTTGGGCGGATATGCTGCTCAAGTGTTCATGGCTTATTGTCGTGGATTATCTTGCGATAGATCCCGTAGTACGTAGTGGGAAGAGAGATCGCCAGGGATTAGTTAGGATTGTCGAGGTAATCTGTAAAAACCATAGAACACGGGGCCTAGCTTGTAGGTATATGTAGGAGGCGTGGTTTATATAGATGCTTTATTATCTTGTGCTGTTTGCATTAATGACGATCGTTCTTCGAATAAGAGTGGGAAGGAGCAAGCTGATTCCGCGGGTCTTTGAAAATAACACCACCAACTACAAATTGTAGCAGACCTCTGAGGTGTAGATTCAAATCCATCTTCTAGGGAGTAGAGCCAGTCTCGTAAACTGCTACATACGGAACAATGCATTAGTGTCCATCCTGCTGCTTAAGTAATAATGAACGTCTGTAGTGACATCCGAGATCTTGTAAACTGGTATCATCCAATGGTATAACCTGACCTTGATAACTGATTCATTTATCTTGATATTTGGTATCATTATTGGAGAGCAGGTGGACCACAGCCTATATACAGTATTATACAATCATTTTCACTCGTCAGTCCATAAGTTCACACCCAGAAGGTCTGCTGATACCTCGTCGATGCTGCAACCTTCATCCTGCTTGTAAAGCCACACTATATCATAAGCGCCTCGATGTGCTTCAACCAAGAGACGCTATTTCTTCTCCTGGTTATCGCTATTGCTGTTGCCGCCAAATGCCCCTGCAACCTTGTCCCACATGGTCTCCTCGCCCTTCTGCTTTCGCATCTGCCGGTCCCGTTCTTGCTGCTTCCACAGCCCTTCGACTTTGGATGCGACCTCGGCCTTGGCGCGCAACTCGCCCTTGTACGCCTCCTCTTCTGCAGCGCGGTCTTCTTCCGCGACCTTCTCTAACCTTGCCTTCAATGTCTCGTGCTGTTCTAGTGTCAATTCGGGCTCCGGTGTGGTAGCGTTGGCCATTGATCTTGGCACAAGCGGTGCAAATTTCGGTATCGGCCGCCCTTCTTTCTTCGCCGTTTCCATTTCGGCTTCTTGCTTCAACATGCGGTGGTATAGCGCGTCAGCGTGCATTTGGATGTCTTCTTCGGTTTGGGGGGATTGATCGAGGGTTGAGAGATACCCGAGAGCTTTGAGTAACCTCTGAAACACTCGGTGTTAGTCATTTGTTGTTGAGAGCTCAAGAATGAGGTCATTCGTCGCAGGATTAATAGCACATGAAGTATGTGCAGATGATGAAGGGGAGAAGGTCTTCAAGACAACAGTAGCGTAGTCTTTAAACTTCTCACGAAGGGTAAAACGCACCGTCTGTGTCATATAGCATCGTTCAAACTTCTTGACTTGATCTCGACACATGGTCAGACGTTCGCTCATAGACGGATTTGTCATGCAAGTGCGCCAATCCACCTGTTCGAGGGCGCAGTTCTCGAGGGCGGCCCGGCCAATCTGCGCCTTGCGCTCCTTATAGCCCTCTAAGATGTCCATCAATTTCTCGTGATCAGTCTTGGTCTCGGCTTCGACCTCCGCTAGCGACCGATACGACTTCCACAGGTGCGCATAGCGGCCATCCTGGAATTGGCTCTCCTTAGGCACCGCAGGTTTGCTATTGCTCTCTCCCTCGCTCCCATGCTCGGTGTTTGGTATTAATGATCCGGCATCGCTAGATTTCGGCGCCGACGGCGCATTGCCGTTGCTGTATTTGACGGGCGATTCTTTCTCGAGGAACTCGCGGAGCTTTGGGTCCAGCTTTCGTAGCGGATCATCGGCGCTCGTAGTTGAGGCCCAGAGACTGTCCCACCAGCCCATTGGAGCCGTTGTAATGTCCAATTCTCTTCCTAACCTATTTGAACTGAGCACGCATTATCGGGGTAGTTTCTGGCGATTCGTTGTAACTCCGTGGCAGGGTTCAGAAATCATGGAATACCGATTTGTGCTTATCGATAGATATACAATAGAGATATTGAGTTATCGCGATAACCTACACGGTGACTGTCCCATGAGGAGTGAAGTTGCGTGTAGCTACCTAGATACCTATATATATATAACTAGCTGTTATCTAATAGTAATTTACTATTCTTCTAATGTCTAGTTGGGAACGGATGTCTTTGGATTGTAGAAGTGGCCATAATATGAAAAGTCAATCTTGTTCTTGTTAAGTCACAGTCTTACTTTTAAGGAATTTCAAATCTAAGTAGGTATATATCTAAGCCCCGGCAACTTGGTATGAGTTTGATCACATTGTTTCTTCTCTATGTTGAGTTCGATTCCACATTCGAGTGCATACCTTCTATTTCCGAGCACAGGTAATGCCTACAATTCTTTCACTGTAGTCGGCACAAGAAAATCAATATGCATCTCGAGGCAGCGGCGTAGATAGCCAGCCAATAATTCAGGAGATATCCATGTGTGAAGTAGCTTTTTCTGCATACTTGCGTTAAACATTGGAATCTGATACCTTCAACTGCAGCATGTTTGGCATATATATCACCAATCTCATATACACCGAAAACCACCTCGGCGCTCAAATTCACCCGAATGCTTCGTCAAATACATCAGACGTCTCGTGGTGTGGTATTCTTTTTTTTGCATTTCAGAACTACCAGCGTGCTCCGTGCCGCCGTTTTAGCCTATGAACTGCCCGTTCCGAAAATCCGTATCATGAAGAACCGTGAAGAAACAACGCCATCGATGCCCGTGGTCCCTAAATTTAGAACTTGCTGAACTTCTTAACCGCCTTGCCAGTACGAGGAAGTACGCGAAGAACGTTGAATCGTACGGTCTTGCTCAGGGGGCGGCACTGGCCAACGGTAACGTGGTCACCCTCCTCAACACGGAAAGCGGGCGAACAGTGAGCCGCGATGTTCTTGTGGCGCTTCTCGTATCGGGCATACTTGCGGATGAAGTCTAACGCAATATTTAGCCGTCCATCTTCTCAAAATATCAAGATAGGGGTAGGAGTACTCACGCAAGTATTCACGTCGGATAATGATAGTTCTGTGCATCTTTGTTGAGACGACTGGAGTAATTGGTGTCAGTGATTATTTTTCGTCTCAGACGGGAGAAAATTTGAAGCGTTCTTGGTGGTCTCGCGACATGGTGTCGCGCTCATAGACAAGGATGTTCTTCACGAGCGCAGGAGGTCAAAAAAGAAAACGGCGGGAACATACCAGTTCCGGTGAGGATTCTGCCACGGATGGATACCAGTCCAGTGAAAGGGCATTTCTTGTCTGCAAACGCAAGTTAGCCAATGCCCACAACTACGACATTCGAGCCACAAAGTTCTTGGGCCCGGAACACCGCACTGCCAAAGAGATTCGATATGAGATGCTTCGTCCTTTCTAACACGGTGCGCGCGTTACAAGACAGAGCCCTGGGATGGAGCCCATAGAAAGCCTATCCGCCATAATTCATCCTCCGTCGCGCAATGTTCGGGTGCAAAATGTCTGCGTGATGGTCTTGTTGACAAAGTTCGAGAGAATAGAGATCCGACATACCAATGTATGAGCCTTCAATGGCGGTACGGGGGACCTTGAAGCCTAGGCCAACATCTTTGTACCATCTCTGCATCAAATTGTGAGTCCATGTTCCCCATCAATTGTCGCATAGCACACACCTTTCCTTGCTTTCCGGGACGAGCCGACTTCGTCTTGGACTTGGAGTTGAGGAAAATCGGCTGCTTCTGGAAAGCACTGCAGAAAAAAACCGAGAAATTAGCCAGGCATGTTTACGCAATGCGCATGCTCTCTAGAGCAAAATCTGACGGTCGCTGGGAATCCCTCCAGACCGGGGTCCGACGGTCGTTCGAACAGTGGTTTGGCGAATTATACATCATAGATGACACAGTTCATGCCGTATTCGATCAGGTGTAGCTAAGGATGACTTTCGTCGGGGACTGAGGTGACCGTCGTTGGGAATTGGGGGTTTGTTGGGCCAAGTTAGAGCTTCTCTTACCGCTCGGACTGCACAGTGAGTTCTACACCAAAGTTAGCGAAGAGTCTCGAGAATGAAATAGAGCAGAACAAACCTGTAGCCATTTTTGCGAGATTTTGTCGAGGTCGCAAGGAAAGGTTGGCTTCGTGATCGTGTAGTGAGTTGGGCGATGGGCGTTAGGAATCGCGGGACAACAGGTCGCAGCCGAAAAATGGAGGAGTGTGAAATCTGAGGATTGTGTGGGCAAAAATTCGGCTGTGCAGGACTACAGTGGAGCTGTAATGTACCTAAGTATCTTTAATCTATCTGATTGTGTGTTGATAAGCCATGGCCTGTGCTCGCTGATAAGAACAGTCCAAATACTGTATTCACACAGTGGTCTGGTCTCCTAGTAGAAAATCAGCAAGGCAAGAAACACGAGAGAGAGTGGCGATCGCTTTAAACAATATGTTCCATTGAGTATTCGAAATACTACAAGCAAGTAACCAAAATGACTTTGTTTTATTCTTCAGAGCATACATCTCAATATGTCCGTAGATGATTCGCCTGCAGCCTATTGCCCTCTCAAACCCACCGTGTGGATATGGTTGTTACACAGGCTTCTTAGATCTCTATGAGCTTGCTCTTGGATGCAACAGAAGGTCTGTTGTCTTATGATCTAGTTGATATGTGCATTTCCTCTAGGCAATGAATGGAAATATGTGCAGGAAGCAATTCCAATTGGTTTGCTACATGCAATTGTCAGAGATTGCATCAGAAGCACAGGTACACAGCAAGACTCTTGTTGTGGCGCGAAGCCTAGAAGATTACGAGTGAGGGTATGTAGACCCTTCTAACTATATACTTTCAGTTTTCTTTTTCTTTTTACCAATCCTAGCAGTATCAAGTGAAGTAAATACTGTAGAGCAGAGAAAATCCTACATTCACTTCCAATAACTTTGCATACTGATAGCTCATTTAGTCAGTCACCCACGCTCTTGCTAAATGCTACATTCATAGTCATTAAGCGAAGTTATAAAAATGGTTCAGATCGTGAACCTGGCCATCTGTGATCGCGATATATGGTACTGTGACATGATGTTAGGTAATTCTGTTTACGAATGGAAATATTCGGTCATGCAGGTTGTGCAAAATGGTAGATCTGGTAAAGAGAGTCGGTCTCAAATGAGCTTATCGAAGCTATAATTATGTTCTGTTCAGCGCACAGATACCAAAAATATCCCCTAATTCACGTTCTTATGCGTAGATGTGCAAGAACCAGCCCCTTAGTTTGAAGAGAGTGGACACGACTCGCACTCGCTCCCATCGTTGTAGTGCTCATTTATGTGCCTATGAATATCAGCCCAAACCTTGTAATCATAAGATTATGGATATAAGAGATAAGTATGATAGAGTAAAAGTTTTAATTACACGCCGTTTTCGATCAAACTTAGTTGTCGGCATGAGAGGGACGAAGACGAGTGTAGCTTATTGAGAGCAAGACTTGGAGATGCTGAGAGGCAATGGAAAGACAGAAGCGTAGATAATTACCAGGTTGATGGCGATGAGAGAATCAATTTCACCTAGACTTGGGTGCCAGTGTCGCTTGTTATAGACTTCCCATAAGCCTTGATCATTTCAATGAGTTGTTTGCGACGGGATGCTGGTATAGATACTCCCAATATAATTTGGGCAACAGAGTACATCGCCATGAACATAACTGTACCTGTCCATAAAATTGCGTTACAGAAGAGCATCTTGAGACTAACATTCCAAGTTTGAAGGCAAACTTGTCTACATAGCAACCACTGGCCAAGTCTGCTCGCGGTGCTGCATATCTTGCTTCGGAACGAGTTCGTTTCTGTTTGGGAGACGGATGGAAAGGCTGGGCAAAAAATATGGAAGACCCTTCCCTTAACGATAACGGTGGCTGGGATGCTATACACGTTGGCGCTGCCGCCGTTCTATTGCACAGTGAGCTTGTGCAACAGCTTCGAAGTCCCGGTCGACTATTTATCCCTGTTACTGAAGAAGAAGGCAATTGGTTCTCAGATATCTATATTTGGATCGTGGACAAAGATGAAGAGGGGCATACTACTAAAACAAAACTGTGCCCTGCTCAATTTGTCTCCCTCATGGATGCTCCTATCCTTCTTCACAGAATGATTCAGGACGATGGGCATGATGGAGAGGTACCTACTGCAGAGGAACCAAAGTTTCGGTACCCACCTAGGACTAATAATAGTTGAATAGGATGTGTTTAGCCTATTGGAATAGTGATAGGAGCACGCAAGTTGGTGAATTTGGATATCAATATGGAATACTCAGAGGCTGAATGTCGTCTATATTCGAAAAACTATAAGCTAACATTTCAATCTGCTGAGCCGAGCTGCACCTATAGATACGAGAATCCTTGATTGTTACTTAAAGTTGGTGATCATCAGCATTACGAAGTAGATGATTGATGTACCACATACATTCGAAAAACTCGAATAACGCTAATAACGCCATTGTAGGGATTCTCTTACTAGGTTATCCATATTAGGCAAGCAACTTTATTAATAAACGCTATTAAAAGTTACTCCTATTAAATGTTAATTAAGCTTTATACCCTTTTATAAGTCCTAAAAAAGTTAATAAATAGTAGAATTATAAAAATAATGCTAAAAATATTATTTTTGCTATTTTTATTATTTTTACTATTTTTTTTTATTTTTTTTATTTTTGCTATATTATAGTTAATTTTTTAATAATATTAAAAAAATGCTATTTTTACTATATTATAATTAGTTTTTTAATAATATTAAAAAAATATTAAAAATAATATTTTTAATTATTTTTATAATAATTAATCTTTAATTAATTTATTTAACCTTTAATTTAATTAATATAACCTTATTAATCCCTTTATTTAAATAGTATAACTTTAAATAAAAAAGCTTAATATAGGTTAATTATTATTTATTAAAGTTAATAATATAATTTTAAAAATATTACTTATAATAAAGGAAGGTTAATATATTATTATTTTTAAAAAACTATTAAATTTTATTAAAAATTAATAAAATTAATAAATAAATATAGTATTATTATAGCTTTATAAGTAATAATAAGGTTAAAAAAAGCTTTCGAAAATTTATATTTAAAAAAATAGTCCGTTATTTGAAATTAAATAATAAATTATTTATTTTAAAGTAGTAAAAGTAATAAAAGTTAATTTTAAATAGGAAAAAATAATACTTTTAACCTTATTAATTAATATTAAAATTAAAGTTATAAAAAGTATTTTATATAATTAAAAAAGTAAAAAAATTAATTAATATTTATTAATTTAAATAAAAGGCTATTATAATTTTTAATAGTTATTATTTTATTTATTTTATAATTTTTACCTTTTTAAATAAGTAATTTTTTAACTTCCTTTAATATTATTAAATTAATTATTAATAAATAATTTATATTTTAATTTAAATATTTATAAAAATAATTAAAAATAACTTTTTATAATTTATTAAAAAGGTTTTATAAAATAATTAAATTTAAAAAAGTATAATATTAATAAATAATTTTATTAAAGGGTTTTCTTTTAATAAGTTTTTCTATTATTAAATTATTAATTTAAATAAAACTTTAATATTATTTAAATTTTTAATAAATTATATATACAATTATAAAAGTAATATATTTATTAATAAAAAGTTAAATAAAAGTAATTAAAAAAAATAATAAATAATATTAATATTAATAATTATTATAAATAGGAAGTATATTAAAAAGTTAAAATTAATTATTATTTTTTATAATAAAAGCTTTAAAATAAATAGGGAAAAGCTATTATATTATAAAAGTATTAATATATTATTTAATAAAAAGGTATATAATAATAATAATTTATTTAAAAATTGGATTAATAATAATTTAATTACTTATATTAAAGGGAAGTTTAATTTATTAATTATTAATAACGCATCTCCCACTTGACCTGGCCACCCAATTGATATGACCACCCCAATAACCTATATAAAACCCCATTATTTCAATCTTTAATAACTTTACGAATACTAATCGTACGATTTGATAATTAGTACCTTTAAATCCGTTATTTAAAGGGGAATTCAACAGTATTTTTTACTATTTTTTTTATAAAATTTATTAAGCGAGATATTAAGCAATACGCTAAAGGGGCGCTAAGCAAGGATTAATTTAACGCTTACTTTAACGTATTGCTTAATAACTCCGCGAATATAAATCGTAAAAGTTAGTAAGGGGTACCGTTAAATAGCTCTTTTTATTATAAATCTAATGGTATACTTTATTATTTTATACGACTATTATTCGTAGAGTTATTAAATTATCACGTGATTAGCGCACCGACGTTATTTGTATGGGCTAGGGGGGTGGCCAGGTTAATTGGGTGGCCAGGTCAAGTGGGAGATGCGTTATAGTTACCTTTTATAAAATAAATAAAGTTAAAATAGCTTTTTATAAGGTTAATATTATTATTATAATAATCCTATTAAGTTTTATAACTTATTTATAGCTTTTAAATATTAGTTTTAATAATTCCTTTAAAATTTAACTTTAAAAAAAGATAAATTTATATATAAATAAATTAAAAAAAAAAGGGAAGTTATTTAAAAAGTAAATAATTAATTAAAAATAAATAATAATTATTTATATTATTATAAATATATAAAAATAAACCTTTATTTTATTTAATTTTAAAATAATAATAGGACTTTTTATAAGTATTAATATTTTAATTTATTTAAATAATTATAATAACTTTAAAATTAATATTAAAGGTATTAATTTTAATTAATTAGCTTTTAATAATTATTATTAATATTTAAATTAAAAGGTTAAAATAAAGCTTAAAGAAATTAATAAAATAATTAATAATTTAAATTATAAGTATATAAATATTAAAGAAAAAGAAATAATTTAATTAAAAAATAGCTATAAGTAATTTAAAGTAATAAAATTAAAGGAAAAATATTATTTTTAAGGTTTATTTAATAATAAAATAAAGGTAAAGTTAATTAAATAATTAAAAGATATAAATTATATATAAAATATATTAAAATAATATTTTTAAAAATAAACTTTATTTTTATTTTATTATATAAATATAAAAAAAATTAAAGTTAATTTTATAAAGATAAATATAAATATATTATTTTTAATAGTTATATAATATAAAATAATAATAAAAGCTATTTAATATTTATATAATGCTTATTTTATAATAAATATATTAAAAATATATTAAATTATATTTTTTTATATAATAATTATTTATATTTTAATATTATAATATAAAGGTTATTAATATTAAACTTTTAAAAATATTAATTATTATATAGATTTTTACCCTTTAAATTTTTTTAACTTATTTAAATATATATATTATACTTTATATAAAAATTATTATTAAAATAAAAGTATTATTATAATTAGGGTTTAAAGCATAGCTGTATTAATGCTATAAATAAAGATTTTAAGTTAAGGAAGAAAGAAAGGAAAAAGGAAATTAAAATATATATATATATAGGGATATATATAAGCTAATAGCTATTATAAGTTATATAACCTTATTAATATATATTTTATATATCTTTATAATATCCCTTTATAATATATATAATATTTTAATATAATATATATTTAATATATTTATTATACTTCTCTTTATTAAAATTAAAATATAAGTATAAATTAGGTTAAAGAATTACTTATAATATTTAATTTTAATTATAATGCTATTTTATACAGCAATGTTATTATTAAGGTAATTAATAATAAACTTATTAATTATTATAGCTTTTATTTATTTATTTAACTATTTAAACAGTTTTAATATATTAAACTAATGCATCTTTCACTTAACTTGGCCACCTAATTAACCTGGTATTATATAACGGTATCCTAAGGCCCCTGGAGTACATATACTTTATATATATTACGTACCCTTCCCATATACGCTTCAAAGGAGATTCTTCCCTTCTTTAAGCTTTAGTTTTATTAAATACCTATTATAAGATTAAAGAAACTTATAATATTATACCTGACCTTTAAGATTTAACCTATCCATGATAATTTTAAAGCTTCCCCTTAAGGTTATCTATAATGTTATTAATTACGATATACCTGCATATAAATAAATAATTAAAACTAGCGCTTTTTTAAAAAATTTAAACTAAGGAAAGTTTTTAACGATAGCTTAAGGATAAAGCTAGCACAATTTATCTCCGGAAGAACAATAAACCTAAAATTAACTATTAAAATCTCCTAATAACCTTAATCCAATAAACGAAACTAACGTTTAATTATTATAATAAATAAATGCTTAACTTTTAGTTAAAATTGTAAAGCTAGAAAAATAACTTCTTAAAGGAAAGAAGGTTGCTTAAAGTTTAAAGGCAACCTATACCCCTTCCAAATTATATTTAAATAAAAAAGGAAAGAATTTAAAAACATTAAATTTAAATAAATTAAGGTATTACTTTAACCTTAATAATTTATAAACCCCTAGTAATTAATAACGCCGTTAGGACTAAAAAGAGGGCAATCCTAATAATAACAACCCTTTATTATCTAGCTTTAATATAAAGTATAGTTAAAATAATCATATACATTAATTACATTTAAATTATATATACTATTATAAATGCTATTCCTTTAAGGAAGCTAATTTAAGCTAGCTTTTTAAGTTTAACTATAACCCCCTTAGTATAAAGTTTACTTATCTAAAATAATTAAAATAGGTAAAGGAATTAAAAACTATATTCCATAGGGCTAATTATAAATTTAAAACCAATACCCCTAAAATTCTTTATATATATAATAAAATAAATAGGGATTATAAAAATATATATTAAATTATAAAAAGAAGGTTTAAATATATAAAAAGAAAACGAATAGAATCCAATTAGGATATGTTCCTAAATTAAACTAAAACTTTATTATGCTAATTATCCTTCCTATAGGTTAATATTAGTATATAATTCGAAAGGGCTATATAATATACCAATTAGGACTTAAAATTCTTCGATTAATATTTAACTAATATTAAAAGTTAAAACCTAAAACGAAGTAAGGGTAAAAAAGCTCTATTATATTATTAAAAATTAAATGGACCCCTATAAAAGGAATTAATAAATTTCTACAACCTCTTATTAAAGATTAGGACTAAAATAGTTAACGTAGTATAACAACGCTAGGAATTAATAAATAAGAACTAACGGGCTAATTATAAAAGAAAAAGGCTTAAATTAAAAAATACCTAAATTAATAGTGGACTACCTATAAATATAAGCTAAAGCTAAAGTAATAGCTAAGCTATTAATAATAATTATAAAAATAAATATAAAGGATATAATAGCAATAGTTATAATAGCAGCTTAAGTTATAGCTATATTAATAGTTATAAAGGTAATAGTAATAATAATAATTATTAAAGTAATAATAATAGTTATAGCTATTAAAGAAATAATGGTAATAGCTATTATTAACGTTTTTAAAGTTTTAATTATTAGGAAAACTATTAACCTAATAACTTTATTTTAAAAAGTTAACCCCCTTTTAAAGCTCCTTTAAATTATTCGTAAAGCAATAATAAAAATAAACCAAATTAAGAAAACTATAAAAAAGTAATTTATTTTAATTATAGTTAACTAGGCTATATTACCCTAAACTATACTTAACCTAAACGAAACCGGAACCCTAACTATACGGGCTATATAGTATAAAAATAAACCATTTAAAAAGTTTAAATAAATAAAGAGCGGAATAAAGCTAAAAATAAACAATAATTACTATATTATTCTTATACCCCCCTTTTACTAAAATACTATAATCCTCCGAAATATAATAAATAATTAGGAAATAGACCGGAAGCTTAATACTTTTTAAATTAATAAAAGGTATTAAGCTAAATCTACCCCTTTATATACCTATTATACGTTATTTTTATACCCCTTGTATAATCCGTACACTTAGCTTAAAAAAACCCCTTTTATAAACTTACGCTAACCTAAATTCTTATACTAAATATAATTATATTAGCCTTACTTTTATACTTTATTATAAGTTAGAAAAGGCTCCTTTTCAAACTCCTTTATTATAACATATTACAAATAGTAGTTTTCCATTATATAAGGCCTATTAGGTTACCTATAAACTAATTAACGATTATAATATCATTTATAAGTTTAAATATATATATATAGCTATTAATTATAATTATTGTTTAAAAGGCAGCCCTATTTTATTATTTTAAATTACCCTAAAGGATTAAAGAATTATATTAAATTTAAGTATAAATCGTTAATTCTTTAAACTTAAGGCTTATTACTTTAAAATATTTACCCTATATTAATTTATAAAAGCTTATAAAAATAAACCATATTATTAAATAATTATCCAATTATTAAAATTAATTTAGCTAAAAGAATTGGAATTATATACATCTTATATAAAACTTAATAATATTTTATAAAAGTTTTATAACCTTATTAATTTCTTTAATATAAATAAAGCTAGTATACTTCCTTACTTAAAAAGAGGCAATTTAGCTATTAAACTTAAAAAAAACACTATAGTTCCCTATTATTCTATATACCCTTTAATATAAGATAAACTTAAAAAGTTATAAAGGTAATTAGATAAAATATTAAAGGCTAAAAAAATTAAAAAATTGATTAATCCAATTGGAGCACCTATCCTTTTCATTCCTAAAAAAGATGGAGGCTTATATTTATATATAAATTATAGGGGATTTAACCATATTTTATATAAAAATTGTTATACTTTACCCCTTATTTTAAAACTATTGGATAAAATCTTTTAAATAAAAATATTTATAAAAGTTAACCTAAAGGATACCTATTACTATATTTATATTTAAAAGGGAAATAAATGGAAAATAACCTTTTATACTTATTATAGCTATTATAAATTTTTAATTATACCTATAGGTTTATTAAATGCTTCTACCACCTTTTAGAACTATATATAAAAGGCACTTAATAATATTTTAAATATTTTTTACATTACTTATTTGGATAACATCTTTATATTTTCCGTAAATAAGGAATTATATATAAAATATATCCGGGCTATTATTAAAAGATTATAAAAAGTAAACCTTTATATTAAGCTCTTTAAATGCTAGTTTTATTAAAAAAAGATTAAATTTTTAAGCTATATTATCTTTAGTAAAAATATTAAAATGGTTCCTTTAAAGATTAATATAATTAATTAATAACTTATCCTAAATTTTTATAAAGAATTATAACAATTTTTAAGGTTTTATAACTTTTATTGCCGCTTTATAGATAGGTTTTTTTAGATTGCATTATCATTAATGCATTATTTAAAGAAAGGTACATCTGGGATAAAAGAGGGTTAAATTTCATTAAATATAACTATAATAAAAGCATTTAAAGATCTTTAAGTTATATTTAGGGAGGCTATTCTCCTTATACATTTTAGCTCCAAAAAGTAAATATTGCTAAAAACTAATTCCTTTAAAATAATATTTATAAATAACCTATCCTAATAGGATAATTAAGGTATATTTAAACTAATTATATTCTATTTCTATAAGTTTTCCAAATAGGAAATATAATATAATACTCCTAATTAAGAAATATTTATAATAATAAATTACTTTAAGCATTAGCAGCATTACCTTTAAAGAAGCTACTTATTAATCAAGGTATTAATTAATTATAATAATCTTTAAGCATTTATAAGGACCCTAAAGTTAAATAGGAAGTAAACCTATTAATATATATATTTAATTCCTTTTAACTTTATTATTAAATATAGGGTAAGTAAGAAAAATAAAGCTAATCTACCTTTATACCGCCCTAATTTTATAACTATTTTGCCCGTTAATATAAATATCCTTTTTATATTAAAAAGGAAAATTGCTATAATATAATAATTTAAAATCCTTAATTTATACCTTAAAGTATTAATTAATAAGCTATATGCTATATATATACCTATTAAACGAACCATTTTTATATAAGCAATTACGTATAAATAAATATAAATAGCTATAAATATTAAAAAGAATGAAAACCCGGAGCTATTTAAAGATTTAAGTAATTTAATCCTAAAGGTTTAATAGAAAGATCCTAAATGTTAAGCAATTCTATACTAATTTAAAGGCAAAAAGGTTATAAACCCTTAATAGTTAGTAAAAAAAAACCTAGTTTGCTATAAGGAAAGGGTTTATATTTCCTTTAAAAAGTCCCTCTATTTTTAACTTATTAAATTATATTATAATTAACCTATTACTGGTTACTTTAATTAAACTTATACCTTAAAACTCCTATATTATAAGTTCTTTTGGAAAGATATACGAAATAATATTTAAAAGTATATAAAATCCTATATAATCTACTTTAGGATAAAGGTAAAATATTATTAGGAATATAATAAATTGGATACCTTACCAATTCCTAATTAACCTATATAAAAACTTTCTATAGATTTTATTATAGGTTTACCTAAGACCTTTTATAAGGGAAAACTAGTTAACTTTATATTAATTATTATTAATAAATTTATTAAGCTTACGTACCTATTTTTAATTAGCATTATTATTACTTTAGTAAAATTAGCTATCCTTTTTTATAATAAAATTAAATGTTTATATAGCAGCTTATAAGGTATAGTTTTAAATAAAGGTATTATTTTTATAAGCTAATTTTAATTTAACCTTTATTATTACTTTAAAATAAAATAATGCCTTTTAATTACGTTTTACCCTAAAACTAATAGTTAAATAAAATGGATAAACTAAGTAATTAAAAGTTATTTATAATATTTTATTAATAAAGAATAGATTAATTAGCCTTAACTTCTTTTATAAGCCTTTTTTACTATAAACTTAATAGTTAATTTAATAATTGGAAAGTTACCTTTTAAAGCTTTATATAGCTACATTCCTAAATTTAAATTATTCGTTAAGGATAACTTTACATTAAAGGAAGTTCTAACTATATAAGGACAATTTAATAAGTTAGAAATAATTAAAAATAAAATAGTAAAGCAATGGTAAATTATATTAGAATAATATATAGAACATTATAATAATAAGTATAAATTAATAACCTTTAAGGTTGGAGACTTAATTATATTATTAATAAAGAATATAAAGTTTCGTTATAAAAAGTTAATACCTAAATATATAGGACCTTTTAGGATTATAGGTAAAGTTAATTTATAGGTATATTGCATTAATCTCCTATTATAATATATTTATCTTTATCCCGTTTTCCTAATTTAATTAATTAAGCCTTGGACTATTAAATATAAATATAGTCTACTTATATTAAACTTTAAAAATAATTCAGAAAAATAGGAAGTTAAAAATATAATAGGTAAAATAGTATATAATAGAAATTAATACTATAAGGTTAAATAGAAAGGCTGGCCTTTTAAATATAATTAATAAGTATTATAATTTAACATCTTAACGTTAAAGGTAGTTAAAGATTTTAAAAAATAATAAAGTTAAAAATAAAAGAAGAAAACTAAAAACAGTAAATCGGGTATAAATTAAAACTATATTTAATACTATTAATATAGGATATAAAGTAAGCCTAATAGGATTTTAAAAATCTTAAACTAATTATAAAAAAAACAAAACTAACTATTTTAATATAAAAGGAATTAAACCTTTACCCTTAAAGTTAAAAAACTATTACGCTTTACCATTAAGCTATATATAAAATAAGGTTAAATTTAATAATTATTAAAATTAATAATATTATAAAGCTTTATTTAATTATAAACTTTGCCCCATTGGGTATTATTATATTACTTAATTATAAAAGTCTTTATTTTTGCTATAAATAATAAAATAAAGGTATATTATATAGTTAAACTAGGATTTTATAAATATATATATAAAGAAATTATATAAAAGTAGTTTTAATGCTGGGCCGCATTTTACTTATATTAAAAACATATATAAAAAGAGTATAAAGCAAAGTTATTTACAGTATTAACTAAAATAGGTACAATTATATTATAAATAATAAAGTATCGTTCGGCAATAATATAATTATAATCGGGAAAATACTTCTATTTAAATATAAATATAACATTATTATAATATATAATAAGTTTAAAATAGGTATAAAATAGCTTTATACCTTTTTATTAGCTTAATTATTAATTATATTAAAATAACTTTAATAAGTTAAAAGGAGGTATAAATATAATTTAATAAAATAGTATTAAGCAGCTATAATATCGGTACGAAATTTAAATAAGCTGGATTAAAGTTCCACTCCATTATTATTTATAGCTTAAACGTTATTAATAATTATTTTAAGTATAAAAGCCTATTAACTCCATTTAAAGAATTTAATAAACCGGATAATCTTAAAAGCTACTATAAATAAAAGCTAAATTTAAATAAATAACAATTTATATATAATATAAATATAAAAATATTAATAAGCTTATACATTTAATATGCTTTAATATACCCGTAATAATTAATAAAGCTAGATTTATTAAATAAATAATTAAGTTTTAAAGATAAATTAAAGTTAGGTTAATATATATACTTAATATACCCAATATACCTATAGCACATTAACGTTAATAATATAACTATAGGATTTATACACTTCCCGTAGCACTAATTCTTTATCCTTACAGACTGCTTACGTTTCTTCCGGGGGTTTTTACCTTCAACATCTAAGTTACCCCTATAGCTCGAATAATTATTAAGCGAAAGGCTAATAGATCTACTATAGCCCTAACCTAAACTACCCTTTCCATTATTATCGTCGTTATTATCGCCGCCTAATAAAGGCGGTATTAATAGTATTAGCGGTAATAATATAGGTACTTCATCATTGGCGCACTCTTTATCTATATCTTTATTATACTTAAATAACGGTAATAATAGTAGCACTTTACCTTTACCGCTATATATAACGCAATTGCTTTTTAAAGCTAGGGCTTTACCCTTTTCCTTTTTACCCTTAAGAAATATAATTTAAACAATAGTAATAATAATATAAATATAATAAAAAAAGAAAGGAAAATAAAGCAAAGATAAAAGTAATATAATAGTTTTTAGCTAAAATTAATTTTTAAAATTAATAATAGTTAAAGAAAAAAGAAAAAGAAAAAAAAGAAAGTTAATAAATGATTAATAAAAATATATACGTAAATTTTACTATAAAGGCAATATATAGCATATATAATTTATAATATAAATATAAGGTTAATATCTATATACCTTTATTATAATAATACTCTATATAAATAAACTATATTAATACGTTTACCTTAACATTTTGCACTATATACTTATATAATTAAACTTCTTATTTTATATTTAATTAATAAATTAATTATATATTAGGTTAAAAATAACTTAATTAAAAAAAAAGGAGTAGTTATTATATTATAGTATCTTAAGGCCCCTAAAGTATATATACTTTACATATATTACGTACCCTTCCTATACACGCTTCAAAGGAGATTCTTCCCTTCTTTAAGCTTTAATCTTATTAAATACCTATTATAAGACTGAAGAGACTTATAACATTGTACCTGACCTTTAAGATTCAACCTACCCATAACACCTGGCCACCCCACCAGCCCATACAAGAAACGTCGGTACGCTAATCACGTGATAATTTAATAACTTTACGAATATTAGTTGTATAGAATAACAAAATATACCATTAGATTCGTAATAAAAAGAGCTATTTAACGGTACCCTCCACTAAATCCTACGATCTATATTTGTGGAGTTATTAAGCAAAACGCTAAAGTAAGCGTTAAAATAATCCTTACTTAGCGCCACTTTAGCGTATTGCTTAATATCTCGCTTAATAAATTTTATAAAAAATAGTAAAAAATACCTCTGGATTCCCCTTCAACTAACGGATTTAAAGGTACTAATTATTAAATCGTATGATTAATATTCGTAAAGTTATTAAAGATTTAAATAATAAAGTTTTATATACATTATTGGGGTGGCCAGGTCAATTAGGTGGCCAGGTCAAGTGGGAGATGCGTTATCTTTTATAAAACTTTTATATTTTAATTAATAAATTTTTAAAATTCTTTATTAGGTATTAAGTATTGTTAAAGTTATAACCTTTTTAAATAACCTAATATTATAGCATTTTATTACGCCCTATTACTTATAACTTAAACAGCTGTTTAACTTTTTATTTTAATCCTCCTTTAATATCTTCCAATTTTAATAATGGTTAAGTTTATTAAAGCAATAGGTTTTTATTTACTTTATATAATTAATTTATATAAAAGAGGTTAATTATCTTTATTAACTTTAAAAGGTTTAATATATAGTTATATTTTTTCTTTTTAAGTATTTTAAAGGGTCCAACCTATTAGGAGTTTAATTAAGTAGTTAAGCTATTAGTTATAAAGCCCTTCTTCTTTAAAAAGACCTTATTTCCTATATAGAAGTTTACCAGGTATTACTTTTTATTCATTTATACTTCTTATTTCTTTTATATAGCTTTTATTACTTTATAAGCTGCCTTTTATACCTTATAGGTTTATTATATTAATTATTAAGCTAGTCTTTTAAATGCTGTTTTTTAATAGTATTTAGTAAAGGTAGTAATAAAGGGTTTTTTACATTAATTCCTATTAGGACCTTTAATAATACTATATTAATAGTTAAATATTAAAAGGTATTATATATAAAATCTAATATAAATAAATAAAAGCTTTAATTATTTTAATACTTATTAATATAAAAGTATAACTATTAATTTAACTTTTAGTTTATAAACTTTATAGCTCCTTATATTTAAAGGTAAAGGGTACTTTTATATTAGTATTTAATATAGGTTAATTTATTAATTTTTATTAAAAAGTATAATATAAAAGGTTTTATATTATTTAAAATCTATATCTTTAAAAAACCTAAAAAACAATAGGTATATTTATAATATTAATATATTATATTTTTTATTATATTGTTTTTTTTTTAAGTATTATAATTAATAAATAGTTAACGCATCTCCCACTTGACCTGGCCACCCAATTAACCTGGCCACCCCCCTAGCCCATACAAATAACGTCGGTGCGCTAATCACGTGATAATTTA